>NW_027100158.1:38506-71842 GCF_031753505.1 Anomalospiza imberbis
CTTTTTCTCCAGCGTCCTGTTGCCCTGAGCGGGAGGCCGCCTCCAAAAATTCCGAACAACCAAGGATATGTCCCAAACCGAGCCTGCCCCCACCACAAACCTGTGCCGCCCTGACAGTCCCAAGGGAACCCTGCAAACTGTCATCAGGAACCTGGGAAGGCCACTTTCCTTTCCCAGGGAAAAGGGACGGTCTTTTTCCACAGGGGCCTGTGGCGATGATTGGCCTGACCACCTCCAAAATATCGGAAGGATTAAGGCTGTGTCCCAGACCCAACCTGCCCCCACCTCAAACCTGTGCTGCCCTGCCAGTCCCAAGGGAACACTGCAAACTGTCATCAGGAACCTGGGATGGCCACTTTCCTTCCCCCAGAAAAAGGGCTGGTGTTTTTCTGCAGGGGCCTTTGGCCCTGGTTGGCCGGCCACCTCGAAAAAATCCGTAAGACAAAGGCTGTGTCCCAGACCCAAGCTGCCCCCACCTCAAACCTGTGCTGCCCTGACAGTCCCAAGGGAACCCTGCAAACTGTCATCAGGAACCTGAGATGGCTACTTTCCTTTCACAGGGAAAAGGGACGGTCTTTTTCTCCAGCGTCCTGTTGCCCTGAGCGGGAGGCCGCCTCCAAAAATCTGAATTATTAAGGCTGTGTCCCAGACGCAAGCTGCCCCCACCACAAATCTGTGCTGCCCTGACCGTCCAAAGGGAATCCTGGGAAGTGATATCAGGAACCTGGTCTGGCCACTTTCCTTTCCCATGGAAAAGGGACGGTCTTTTTCTCCAGAGGCCTGCGTCCCTGAGTGGCCGGCCGCCTCCAAAAATTCCGAACAACCAAGGATATGTCCCAAACCGAGCCTGCCCCCACCACAAACCTGTGCCGCCCTGACAGTCCCAAGGGAACTCTAAAAACTGACATCAGGAACCTGGGATGGCCACATTCCTTTCTTTTGAAAAAGGGCTGGTCTTTGTCCCCAGAGGCCTGTGCCACTGATTGGCCAACCATCTCCAAAATATCTGAACGATTAAGGCTGTGTCCCAGACCCAACCTGCCCCCACCACAAATCTTAGCTGCCCTGACAGTCCCAAGGGAACCCTAAAAACTGAAAACAGGAACCGGGGCTGGCCACTTTCCTTTCCTTAGAAAAAGGGCTGGTATTTGTCCCCAGGGGCCTGTGGCGCTGATTGGCCGACCATCTCCAAAATATCTGAAGGATTAAGGCAGTGTCCCAGACCCAACCTGCCCCCACCTCAAACCTGTGCTGCCCTGACAGTCCCAAGGGAACCCTGCAAACTGTCATCAGGAACCTGGGATGGCCACTTTCCTTTCCCAGGGAAAAGGGACGGTCTTTTTCTCCAGGGTCCTGCTGCCCTGAGGGGGAGGCCCCCTCCAAAAAATCTGAACGATTAAGGCTGTGTCCCAGACGCAAGCTGCCCCCACCACAAACCTGTGCTGCCCTGACAGTCCCAAGGGAACCCTGGGAACTGACTTCAGGAACCTGGGATGGCCACTTTCCTTTCCCAGGGAAAAGGGCCGGTCTGTGCCGCCAGCGGCCTGTGGCCCCCAATGGCCATCTGCCTCCAAAAAATCTGAACGATGACGGCTGTGTCCCAGACGCAACCGGCCCCCACCTCAAACCTGTGCAGCACTGACAGTCCCTAGGGAACACTTTAAAGTGACATCAGGAACTTGGGATGGCCACTTTCCTTTCCCCGGAAAAAGGGCTGGTCTTTTTCTGCAGAGGGCTTTGGCCCTGAGTGGCTGGCCGCCTCAAAAAAATCCGAACAACCAAGGATATGTCCCAAACCGAGCCTGCCCCCACCTCAAACTTGTGCTGCCCTGACAGTCTCAAGGGAACCCTGCAAACTGTCATCAGGAACCTGGGCTGGCCACTTTCCTTCCCCCGGAAAAAGCGCCTGTCTTTGTCTCCAAGGGCCTGTGGCCCTGAATGGCCGGCCGTTGACAAAAAATCTGAACCATTAAGGCTGTGTCCCCTACGCAAGCTGCCCCCCCCTCAAACCTGTGCTGCCCTGACAGTCCCAAGGGAACCCTGGGAACTGACATCAGGAACCTGGGCTGGCCACTTTCCTTTCCCAGGGAATAGGCCCGGGCTTTGTCTCCAGAGGCCTGGGACCCTGAGTGGCCGGCCACCTCAAAACAATCCAAACAACCAAGGATATGTCCCAAACCGAGCCTGCCCCCACCTCAAACTTGTTCTGCCCTGACAGTCCCTAGGGAACCCTGCAAATTGACATCAGGAACCTGGGATGGCCACTTTCCTTCCCCCAGAAAAAGGGCTGGTGTATTTCTGCAGGGGCCTGTGGCCCTGGTTGGCCGGCCACCTCTAAAAAATCCGAAAGACAAAGGCTGTGTCCCCGACGCAACCTGCCCCCACCTCAAACCTGTGCTGCCCTGACAGTCCCAAGGGAACCCTGCAAACTGTCATCAGGAACCTGAGATGGCTACTTTCCTTTCCCAGGGAAAAGGGACGGTCTTTTTCTCCAGGGTCCTGTTGCCCTGAGCGGGAGGCCGCCTCCAAAAAATCTGAATTATTAAGGCTGTGTCCCAGACGCAAGCTGCCCCCACCTCAAACTTGTGCGGCCCTGACAGTCTCAAGGGAACCGTGCAAACTGCCATCAGGAACCTGGGCTGGCAACTTTCCTTGCCCTGGAAAAAGGGCTGGTCTTTTTCTGCAGGGGCCTGTCGCTCTGAGTGGCTGGCCGCCTCAAAAAAATCTGAACAACCAAGGCCTTGTCCCAGACGCAAGCTTCCCCCACCACAAACCTGTGCTACCCTGACAGTGCCAAGGGAACTTTTGGAAGTGACTTCAGGAACCTGATCTGGCCCCTTTCCTTTCCCAGGGAAAAGGGACGGACTTTTTCTCCAGGGTCCTGTTGCCCTGAGCGGGCGGCTGCCTCCAAAATATCTGAATGATTAAGGCTGTGTCCCAGATGCAAGCTGCCCCCACCTCAAACCTGTGCAGCCCTGACAGTCTCAAGGGAACCCTAAAAACTGACAACAGGAACCTGGCCTGGCCACATTCCTTTCTTTTGAAAAAGGGCTGGTCTTTGTCTCCAGAGGCCTGTGCCACTGATTGGCCAACCATCTCCAAAAAATCTGAACGATTAAGGCTGTGTCCCAGACCCAACCTGCCCCCACCACAAATCTTAGCTGCCCTGACAGTCCCAAGGGAACCCTAAAAACTGACAACAGGAACCGGGGCTGGCCACTTTCCGTTCCTTAGAAAAAGGGCTGGTATTTGTCCCCAGGGGCCTGTGGCGCTGATTGGCCGACCATCTCCAAAATATCTGAAGGATTTAGGCTGTGTCCCAGACCCAACCTGCCCCCACCTCAAACCTGTGCCGCCCTGACAGTCCCAAGGGAACCCTACAAACTCACATCAGGAACCTGGGATAGCCACTTTCCTTCCCTCGGAAAAAGGGCTGGTGTTTTTCTGCAGGGGCCTGTGGCCCTGGTTGGCCGGCCACCTCGAAAAATGCGAAAGACAAAGCCTGTGTCCCAGACGCAACCTGCCCCCACCTCAAACCTGTGCTGCCCTGACAGTCCCAAGGGAACCCTAGGAACTGTCATCAGGAACCTGGGATGGCCACTTTCCTTTCCCAGGGAAAAGGGACGGTCTTTTTCTCCAGGGTCCTGCTGCCCTGAGGGGGAGGCCCCCTCCAAAAAATCTGAACGATAAAGGCTGTGTCCCAGACGCAATCTGCCCCCACCACAAACCGGTGCTGCCCTGACAGTCCCAAGGGAACCCTACAAATTGACATCAGGAACCTGGGATGGCCACTTTCCTTTCCCAGGGAATAGGCCCGATCTTTGTCTCCAGAGGCCTGGGACCCTGAGTGGCCGGCCGCCTCAAAACAATCCAAACAACCAAGGATATGTCCCAAACCGAGCTGCCCCCACCTCAAACCTGTGCTGCCCTGACAGTCCCAAGGGAACCCTGCAAAATGTCATCAAGAACCTGGGATGGCCACTTTCCTTTCCAAGGGAAAAGGGACTGTCTTTTTCCACAGGGGCCTGTGGCGATGATTGGCCTGACCACCTCCAAAATATCGGAAGGATTAAGGCTGTGTCCCAGACCCAACCTGCCCCCACCTCAAGCCTGTGTAGCCCTGACAGTCCCAAGGGAACCCTGCAAACTGTCATCAGGAACCTGAGATGGCTACTTTCCTTTCACAGGGAAAAGGGACGGTCTTTTTCTCCAGCGTCCTGTTGCCCTGAGCGGGAGGCCGCCTCCAAAAATTCCGAACAACCAAGGATATGTCCCAAACCGAGCCTGCCCCCACCACAAACCTGTGCCGCCCTGACAGTCCCAAGGGAACCCTGCAAACTGTCATCAGGAACCTGGGAAGGCCACTTTCCTTTCCCAGGGAAAAGGGACGGTCTTTTTCCACAGGGGCCTGTGGCGATGATTGGCCTGACCACCTCCAAAATATCGGAAGGATTAAGGCTGTGTCCCAGACCCAACCTGCCCCCACCTCAAACCTGTGCTGCCCTGCCAGTCCCAAGGGAACACTGCAAACTGTCATCAGGAACCTGGGATGGCCACTTTCCTTCCCCCAGAAAAAGGGCTGGTGTTTTTCTGCAGGGGCCTTTGGCCCTGGTTGGCCGGCCACCTCGAAAAAATCCGTAAGACAAAGGCTGTGTCCCAGACCCAAGCTGCCCCCACCTCAAACCTGTGCTGCCCTGACAGTCCCAAGGGAACCCTGCAAACTGTCATCAGGAACCTGAGATGGCTACTTTCCTTTCACAGGGAAAAGGGACGGTCTTTTTCTCCAGCGTCCTGTTGCCCTGAGCGGGAGGCCGCCTCCAAAAATCTGAATTATTAAGGCTGTGTCCCAGACGCAAGCTGCCCCCACCACAAATCTGTGCTGCCCTGACCGTCCAAAGGGAATCCTGGGAAGTGATATCAGGAACCTGGTCTGGCCACTTTCCTTTCCCATGGAAAAGGGACGGTCTTTTTCTCCAGAGGCCTGCGTCCCTGAGTGGCCGGCCGCCTCCAAAAATTCCGAACAACCAAGGATATGTCCCAAACCGAGCCTGCCCCCACCACAAACCTGTGCCGCCCTGACAGTCCCAAGGGAACTCTAAAAACTGACATCAGGAACCTGGGATGGCCACATTCCTTTCTTTTGAAAAAGGGCTGGTCTTTGTCCCCAGAGGCCTGTGCCACTGATTGGCCAACCATCTCCAAAATATCTGAACGATTAAGGCTGTGTCCCAGACCCAACCTGCCCCCACCACAAATCTTAGCTGCCCTGACAGTCCCAAGGGAACCCTAAAAACTGAAAACAGGAACCGGGGCTGGCCACTTTCCTTTCCTTAGAAAAAGGGCTGGTATTTGTCCCCAGGGGCCTGTGGCGCTGATTGGCCGACCATCTCCAAAATATCTGAAGGATTAAGGCAGTGTCCCAGACCCAACCTGCCCCCACCTCAAACCTGTGCTGCCCTGACAGTCCCAAGGGAACCCTGCAAACTGTCATCAGGAACCTGGGATGGCCACTTTCCTTTCCCAGGGAAAAGGGACGGTCTTTTTCTCCAGGGTCCTGCTGCCCTGAGGGGGAGGCCCCCTCCAAAAAATCTGAACGATTAAGGCTGTGTCCCAGACGCAAGCTGCCCCCACCACAAACCTGTGCTGCCCTGACAGTCCCAAGGGAACCCTGGGAACTGACTTCAGGAACCTGGGATGGCCACTTTCCTTTCCCAGGGAAAAGGGCCGGTCTGTGCCGCCAGCGGCCTGTGGCCCCCAATGGCCATCTGCCTCCAAAAAATCTGAACGATGACGGCTGTGTCCCAGACGCAACCGGCCCCCACCTCAAACCTGTGCAGCACTGACAGTCCCTAGGGAACACTTTAAAGTGACATCAGGAACTTGGGATGGCCACTTTCCTTTCCCCGGAAAAAGGGCTGGTCTTTTTCTGCAGAGGGCTTTGGCCCTGAGTGGCTGGCCGCCTCAAAAAAATCCGAACAACCAAGGATATGTCCCAAACCGAGCCTGCCCCCACCTCAAACTTGTGCTGCCCTGACAGTCTCAAGGGAACCCTGCAAACTGTCATCAGGAACCTGGGCTGGCCACTTTCCTTCCCCCGGAAAAAGCGCCTGTCTTTGTCTCCAAGGGCCTGTGGCCCTGAATGGCCGGCCGTTGACAAAAAATCTGAACCATTAAGGCTGTGTCCCCTACGCAAGCTGCCCCCCCCTCAAACCTGTGCTGCCCTGACAGTCCCAAGGGAACCCTGGGAACTGACATCAGGAACCTGGGCTGGCCACTTTCCTTTCCCAGGGAATAGGCCCGGGCTTTGTCTCCAGAGGCCTGGGACCCTGAGTGGCCGGCCACCTCAAAACAATCCAAACAACCAAGGATATGTCCCAAACCGAGCCTGCCCCCACCTCAAACTTGTTCTGCCCTGACAGTCCCTAGGGAACCCTGCAAATTGACATCAGGAACCTGGGATGGCCACTTTCCTTCCCCCAGAAAAAGGGCTGGTGTATTTCTGCAGGGGCCTGTGGCCCTGGTTGGCCGGCCACCTCTAAAAAATCCGAAAGACAAAGGCTGTGTCCCCGACGCAACCTGCCCCCACCTCAAACCTGTGCTGCCCTGACAGTCCCAAGGGAACCCTGCAAACTGTCATCAGGAACCTGAGATGGCTACTTTCCTTTCCCAGGGAAAAGGGACGGTCTTTTTCTCCAGGGTCCTGTTGCCCTGAGCGGGAGGCCGCCTCCAAAAATCTGAATTATTAAGGCTGTGTCCCAGACGCAAGCTGCCCCCACCACAAATCTGTGCTGCCCTGACAGTCCAAAGGGAACCCTGGGAAGTGATATCAGGAACCTGGTCTGGCCACTTTCCTTTCCCATGGAAAAGGGACGGTCTTTTTCTCCAGAGGCCTGCGTCCCTGAGTGGCCTGCCGCCTCCAAAAAATCCGAAAAACCAAGGATATGTCCCAAACCGAGCCTGCCCCCACCACAAACCTGTGCCGCCCTGACAGTCCCAAGGGATCCCTAAAAACTGACAACAGGAACCTGGGCTGGCCACATTCCTTTCCTTAGAAAAAGGGCTGGTATTTGTCCCCAGGGGCCTGTGGCGATGATTGTCCTGACCACCTCCAAAATATCTGAAGGATTAAGGCTGTGTCCCAGACGCAAGCTGCCCCCACCTCAAACCTGTGCTGCCCTGACAGTCCCAAGGGAACCCTGCAAACTGTCATCAGGAACCTGGGAAGGCCACTTTCCTTTCCCAGGGAAAAGGGACGGTCTTTTTCTCCAGGGTCCTGCTGCCCTGAGGGGGAGGCCCCCTCCAAAAAATCTGAACGATTAAGGCTGTGTCCCAGACGCAAGCTGCCTCCACCACAAACCTGTGCTGCCCTGACAGTCCCAAGGGAACCCTACAAATTGACATCAGGAACCTGGGCTGGCCACTTTCCTTTCCCAGGGAATAGGCCCGATCTTTGTCTCCAGAGGCCTGGGACCCTGAGTGGCCGGCCGCCTCAAAACAATCAAGACAACCAAGGATATGTCCCAAAACCGAGCCTGCCCCCACCTCAAACCTGTGTAGCCCTGACAGTCCCAAGGGAACCCTGCAAATTGACATCAGGAACCTGGGATGGCTACTTTTCCTTCCCCCAGATAAAGGGCTGGTGTTTTTCTGGCTGTTAGGTTTCCCAAGGGAACCCTAAAAACTGACAACAGGAACCGGGGCTGGCCACTTTCCTTTCCTTAGAAAAAGGGCTGGTATTTGTCCCCAGGGGCCTGGGACCCTGAGTGGCCGGCCATCTCCAAAATATCTGAAGGATTTAGGCTGTGTCCCAGACCCAACCTGCCCCCACCTCAAACCTGTGCTGCCCTGACAGTCCCAAGGGAACCCTAAAAACTGACAACAGGAACCTGGGCTGGCCACATTCCTTTCCTTAGAAAAAGGGCTGGTATTTGTCCCCAGGGGCCTCTGGCGATGACTGGCCTGACCATCTCCAAAATATCTGAAGGATTAAGGCAGTGTCCCAGACCCAACCTGCCCCCACCTCAAAACTGTGCTGCCCTGACAGTCCCAAGGGAACCCTGCAAACTGTCATCAGGAACCTGGGAAGGCCACTTTCCTTTCCCAGGGAAAAGGGACGGTCTTTTTCCACAGGGGCCTGTGGCGATGATTGGCCTGACCACCTCCAAAATATCGGAAGGATTAAGGCTGTGTCCCAGACCCAACCTGCCCCCACCTCAAACCTGTGCTGCCCTGCCAGTCCCAAGGGAACACTGCAAACTGTCATCAGGAACCTGAGATGGCTACTTTCCTTTCACAGGGAAAAGGGACGGTCTTTTTCTCCAGCGTCCTGTTGCCCTGAGCGGGAGGCCGCCTCCAAAAATCTGAATTATTAAGGCTGTGTCCCAGACGCAAGCTGCCCCCACCACAAATCTGTGCTGCCCTGACCGTCCAAAGGGAATCCTGGGAAGTGATATCAGGAACCTGGTCTGGCCACTTTCCTTTCCCATGGAAAAGGGGCGGTCTTTTTCCCCAGAGGCCTGCGTCCCTGAGTGGCCGGCCGCCTCCAAAAATTCCGAACAACCAAGGATATGTCCCAAACCGAGCCTGCCCCCACCACAAACCTGTGCCGCCCTGACAGTCCCAAGGGAACTCTAAAAACTGACATCAGGAACCTGGGATGGCCACATTCCTTTCTTTTGAAAAAGGGCTGGTCTTTGTCCCCAGAGGCCTGTGCCACTGATTGGCCAACCATCTCCAAAATATCTGAACGATTAAGGCTGTGTCCCAGACCCAACCTGCCCCCACCACAAATCTTAGCTGCCCTGACAGTCCCAAGGGAACCCTAAAAACTGACAACAGGAACCGGGGCTGGCCACTTTCCTTTCCTTAGAAAAAGGGCTGGTATTTGTCCCCAGGGGCCTGTGGCGCTGATTGGCCGACCATCTCCAAAATATCTGAAGGATTAAGGCAGTGTCCCAGACCCAACCTGCCCCCACCTCAAACCTGTGCTGCCCTGACAGTCCCAAGGGAACCCTGCAAACTGTCATCAGGAACCTGGGATGGCCACTTTCCTTTCCCAGGGAAAAGGGACGGTCTTTTTCTCCAGGGTCCTGCTGCCCTGAGGGGGAGGCCCCCTCCAAAAAATCTGAACGATTAAGGCTGTGTCCCAGACGCAAGCTGCCCCCACCACAAACCTGTGCTGCCCTGACAGTCCCAAGGGAACCCTGGGAACTGACTTCAGGAACCTGGGATGGCCGCTTTCCTTTCCCAGGGAAAAGGGCCGGTCTGTGCCGCCAGCGGCCTGTGGCCCCAATGGCCATCTGCCTCCAAAAAATCTGAACGATGACGGCTGTGTCCCAGACGCAACCGGCCCCCACCTCAAACCTGTGCTGCACTGACAGTCCCAAGGGAACCCTTTAAAGTGACATCAGGAACCTGGGATGGCCACTTTCCTTTCCCCGGAAAAAGGGCTGGTCTTTTTCTGCAGAGGGCTTTGGCCCTGAGTGGCTGGCCGCCTCAAAAAAATCCGAACAACCAAGGATATGTCCCAAACCGAGCCTGCCCCCAATTCAAACTTGTGCTGCCCTGACAGTCTCAAGGGAACCCTGCAAACTGTCATCAGGAACCTGGGCTGGCCACTTTCCTTCCCCCGGAAAAAGGGCCTGTCTTTGTCTCCAAGGGCCTGTTGCCCTGAGCGGGCGGCCGCCTCCAAAAAATCTGAACCATTAAGGCTGTGTCCCCTACGCAAGCTGCCCCCACCTCAAACCTGTGCTACCCTGACAGTCCCAAGGGATCCCTAAAAACTGACAACAGGAACCTGGGCTGGCCACATTCCTTTCCTTAGAAAAAGGGCTGGTATTTGTCCCCAGGGGCCTGTGGCGATGATTGTCCTGACCACCTCCAAAATATCTGAATGATTACGGCTGTGTCCCAGACCCAACCTGCCCCAAACTCAAACCTGTGCTGCCCTGACAGTCCCAAGGGAACCCTGAAAACTGTCATCAGGAACCTGGGCTGGCCACTTTCCTTTCCCCGGAAAAAGGGCTGGTCTTTTTCTGCAGAGGGCTTTGGCCCTGAGTGGCCATCCGCCTCCAAAAATCTGAAAAACCAAGGATATGTCCCAAACCGAGCCTGCCCCCACCTCAAATTTCTTCTGCCCTGACAGTCTCAAGGGAACCCTGCAAACTGCAATCAGGAACCTGGGCTGGCCACTTTCCTTTCCCCCGGAAAAAGGGCCTGTCTTTGTCTGCAGGGGCCTTTGGCCCTTGTTGGCCGGCCACCTCTAAAAAATCCGAAAGACAAAGGCTGTGTCCCAGACCCAACCTGCCTCCACCTCAAAACTGTGCTGCCCGGACAATCCCAAGGGAACCCTGCAAATTGACATCAGGAACCTGGGATGGCCACTTTCCGTTCCCAGGGAAAAGGGACGATCTTTTTCTCCAGGGTCTTGTTGTCCTGAGCGGGCGGCCGCCTCCAAAAAATCTGAACGATTAAGGCTGTGTCCCGTACGCAAGCTGCCTCCACCTCAAACCTGTGCAGCCCTGACAGTCCCAAGGGAACCCTAAAAACTGACAACAGGAACCTGGCCTGGCCACATTCCTTTCTTTTGAAAAAGGGCTGGTCTTTGTCTCCAGAGGCCGGTGCCGCTGCTTGGCCAACCATCTCCAAAATATCTGAACGATTAAGGCTGTGTCCCAGACCCAACCTGCCCCCACCTCAAACCTGTGCTGCCCTGACAGTCCCAAGGGAACACTGCAAACTGTCATCAGGAACCTGGGATGGCTACTTTCCTTTCCCAGGGAAAAGGGACGGTCTTTTTTTCCAGGTTCCTGTTGCCCTGAGCGGGAGGCCGCCTCCAAAATATCTGAATTATTAAGGCTGTGTCCCAGACGCAAGCTGCCCCCACCACAAACCTGTGCTGCCCTGACAGTCCCAAGGGAACCCTGGGAACTGAGTTCAGGAACCTGGTCTGGCCACTTTCCTTTCCCAGGGAAAAGGGACAGACTTTTTCTCCAGGGTCCTGATGCCCTGAGCGGGCGGCTGCCTCCAAAATATCTGAATGATTACGGCTGTGTCCCAGACGCAAGATGCCCCCACCTCAAACCTGTGCTGCCCTGACAGTCCCAATGGAACCCTACAAATTGACATCAGGAACCTGGGCTGGCCACTTTCCTTTCCCAGGGAATAGGCCCGATATTTGTCTCCAGAGGCCTGGGACCCTGAGTGGCCGGCCGCCTCAAAACAATCCAAACAACCAAGGATATGTCCCAAACCGAGCCTGCCCCCACCTCAAACCTGTGTAGCCCTGACAGTCCCAAGGGAACCCTGCAAATTGACATCAGGAACCTGGGATGGCTACTTTTCCTTCCCCCAGATAAAGGGCTGGTGTTTTTCCGCAGGGGCCTGTTGCCCTGAGCGGGCGGCCACCTCTAAAAAATCCGAAAGCCAAAGGCTGTGTCCCAGACGCAAGCTGCCCCCACCTCAAACCTGTGCTGCCCTGACAGTCCCAAGGGAACCCTGCAAAATGTCATCAGGAACCTGAGATGGCTACTTTCCATTCACAGGGAACAGGGACGGACTTTTTCTCCAGGGTCCTGTTGCCCTGACCGGGCGGCTGCCTCCAAAATATCTGAATGATTACGGCTGTGTCCCAGACGCAAGCTGCCCCCACCTCAAAACTGTGCTGCCCTGAAAGTCCCAAGGGAACCCTAGAAATTGACATCAGGAACCTGGGCTGGCCACTTTCCTTTCCCCGGAAAAAGGGCTGGTCTTTTTCTGCAGAGGGCTTTGGCCCTGAGTGGCCATCCGCCTCCAAAAAATCTGAAAAACCAAGGATATGACCCAAACCGAGCCTGCCCCCGCCTCAAATTTTTTCTGCCCTGACAGTCTCAAGGGAACCCTGCAAACTGCAATCAGGAACCTGGGCTGGCCACTTTCCTTCCCCCGGAAAAAGGGCCTGTCTTTGTCTGCAGGGGCCTTTGGCCCTTGTTGGCCGGCCACCTCTAAAAAATCCGAAAGACAAAGGCTGTGTCCCAGACCCAACCTGCCCCCACCTCAAAACTGTGCTGCCCGGACAATCCCAAGGGAACCCTGCAAATTGACATCAGGAACCTGGGCTGGCCACTTTCCTTTCCCCGGAAAAAGGGCTGGTCTTTTTCTGCAGAGGGCTTTGGCCCTGAGTGGCCATCCGCCTCCAAAAAATCTGAAAAACCAAGGATATGACCCAAACCGAGCCTGCCCCCACCTCAAATTTTTTCTGCCCTGACAGTCTCAAGGGAACCCTGCAAACTGCAATCAGGAACCTGGGCTGGCCACTTTCCTTCCCCCGGAAAAAGGGCCTGTCTTTGTCTGCAGGGGCCTTTGGCCCTTGTTGGCCGGCCACCTCTAAAAAATCCGAAAGACAAAGGCTGTGTCCCAGACCCAACCTGCCCCCACCTCAAACCTGTGTAGCCCTGACAGTCCCAAGGGAACCCTGCAAATTGACATCAGGAACCTGGGATGGCTACTTTTCCTTCCCCCAGATAAAGGGCTGGTGTTTTTCTGCGAGGGCCTGTTGCCCTGAGCGGGCAGCCACCTCTAAAAAATCCGAAAGCCAAAGGCTGTGTCCCAGACGCAACCTGCCCCCACCTCAAACCTGTGCTGCCCTGACAGTCCCAAGGGAACCCTGCAAACTGTCATCAGGAACCTGAGATGGCTACTTTCCTTTCACAGGGAAAAGGGACGGTCTTTTTCTCCAGCGTCCTGTTGCCCTGAGCGGGAGGCCGCCTCCAAAAATCTGAATTATTAAGGCTGTGTCGCAGACGCAAGCTGCCCCCACCACAAATCTGTGCTGCCCTGACAGTCCAAAGGGAACCCTGGGAAGTGATATCAGGAACCTGGTCTGGCCACTCTACTTTCCCATGGAAAAGGGACGGTCTTTTTCTCCAGAGGCCTGCGTCCCAGAGTGGCCGGCCGCCTCCAAAAATTCCGAACAACCAAGGATATGTCCCAAACCGAGCCTGCCCCCACCACAAACCTGTGCCGCCCTGACAGTCCCAAGGGAACTCTAAAAACTGACATCAGGAACCTGGGATGGCCACTTTCCTTTCCCAGGGAAAAGGGACGATCTCTTTCTCCAGGGTCTTGTTGTCCTGAGCGGGCGGCCGCCTCCAAAAAATCTGAACGATTAAGGCTGTGTCCCGTACGCAAGCTGCCTCCACCTCAAACCTGTGCAGCCCTGACAGTCCCAAGGGAACCCTAAAAACTGACAACAGGAACCTGGCCTGGCCACATTCCTTTCTTTTGAAAAAGGGCTGGTCTTTGTCTCCAGAGGCCGGTGCCGCTGCTTGGCCAACCATCTCCAAAATATCTGAACGATTAAGGCTGTGTCCCAGACCCAACCTGCCCCCACCTCAAACCTGTGCTGCCCTGACAGTCCCAAGGGAACACTGCAAACTGTCATCAGGAACCTGGGATGGCTACTTTCCTTTCCCAGGGAAAAGGGACGGTCTTTTTTTCCAGGTTCCTGTTGCCCTGAGCGGGAGGCCGCCTCCAAAATATCTGAATTATTAAGGCTGTGTCCCAGACGCAAGCTGCCCCCACCACAAACCTGTGCTGCCCTGACAGTCCCAAGGGAACCCTGGGAATAGAGTTCAGGAACCTGGTCTGGCCACTTTCCTTTCCCAGGGAAAAGGGACAGACTTTTTCTCCAGGGTCCTGATGCCCTGAGCGGGCGGCTGCCTCCAAAATATCTGAATGATTACGGCTGTGTCCCAGACGCAAGATGCCCCCACCTCAAACCTGTGCTGCCCTGACAGTCCCAATGGAACCCTACAAATTGACATCAGGAACCTGGGCTGGCCACTTTCCTTTCCCAGGGAATAGGCCCGATATTTGTCTCCAGAGGCCTGGGACCCTGAGTGGCCGGCCGCCTCAAAACAATCCAAACAACCAAGGATATGTCCCAAACCGAGCCTGCCCCCACCTAAAACCTGTGTAGCCCTGACAGTCCCAAGGGAACCCTGCAAATTGACATCAGGAACCTGGGATGGCTACTTTTCCTTCCCCCAGATAAAGGGCTGGTGTTTTTCCGCAGGGGCCTGTTGCCCTGAGCGGGCGGCCACCTCTAAAAAATCCGAAAGCCAAAGGCTGTGTCCCAGACGCAAGCTGCCCCCACCTCAAACCTGTGCTGCCCTGACAGTCCCAAGGGAACCCTGCAAAATGTCATCAGGAACCTGAGATGGCTACTTTCCTTTCACAGGGAAAAGGGACGGTCTTTTTCTCCAGCATCCTGTTGCCCTGAGCGGGAGGCCGCCTCCAAAAATCTGAATTATTAAGGCTGTGTCCCAGATGCAACCTGCCCCCACCACAAATCTGTGCTGCCCTGACAGTCCAAAGGGAACCCTGGGAACTGACATCAGGAATCTGGGATGGCTGCTTTCCTTTCCCAGGGAACAGGGACGGACTTTTTCTCCAGGGTCCTCTTGCCCTGACCGGGCGGCTGCCTCCAAAATATCTGAATGATTACGGCTGTGTCCCAGACGCAAGCTGCCCCCACCTCAAACCTGTGCTGCCCTGAAAGTCCCAAGGGAACCCTAGAAATTGACATCAGGAACCTGGGCTGGCCACTTTCCTTTCCCCGGAAAAAGGGCTGGTCTTTTTCTGCAGAGGGCTTTGGCCCTGAGTGGCCATCCGCCTCCAAAAAATCTGAAAAACCAAGGATATGACCCAAACCGAGCCTGCCCCCACCTCAAATTTTTTCTGCCCTGACAGTCTCAAGGGAACCCTGCAAACTGCAATCAGGAACCTGGGCTGGCCACTTTCCTTCCCCCGGAAAAAGGGCCTGTCTTTGTCTGCAGGGGCCTTTGGCCCTTGTTGGCCAGCCACCTCTAAAAAATCCGAAACACAAAGGCTGTGTCCCAGACCCAACCTGCCCCCACCTCAAAACTGTGCTGCCCGGACAATCCCAAGGGAACCCTGCAAATTGACATCAGGAACCTGGGCTGGCCACTTTCCTTTCCCCGGAAAAAGGGCTGGTCTTTTTCTGCAGAGGGCTTTGGCCCTGAGTGGCCATCCGCCTCCAAAAAATCTGAAAAACCAAGGATATGACCCAAACCGAGCCTGCCCCCACCTCAAATTTTTTCTGCCCTGACAGTCTCAAGGGAACCCTGCAAACTGCAATCAGGAACCTGGGCTGGCCACTTTCCTTCCCCCGGAAAAAGGGCCTGTCTTTGTCTGCAGGGGCCTTTGGCCCTTGTTGGCCGGCCACCTCTAAAAAATCCGAAAGACAAAGGCTGTGTCCCAGACCCAACCTGCCCCCACCTCAAACCTGTGTAGCCCTGACAGTCCCAAGGGAACCCTGCAAATTGACATCAGGAACCTGGGATGGCTACTTTTCCTTCCCCCAGATAAAGGGCTGGTGTTTTTCTGCGAGGGCCTGTTGCCCTGAGCGGGCAGCCACCTCTAAAAAATCCGAAAGCCAAAGGCTGTGTCCCAGACGCAACCTGCCCCCACCTCAAACCTGTGCTGCCCTGACAGTCCCAAGGGAACCCTGCAAACTGTCATCAGGAACCTGAGATGGCTACTTTCCTTTCACAGGGAAATGGGACGGTCTTTTTCTCCAGCGTCCTGTTGCCCTGAGCGGGAGGCCGCCTCCAAAAATCTGAATTATTAAGACTGTGTCGCAGACGCAAGCTGCCCCCACCACAAATCTGTGCTGCCCTGACAGTCCAAAGGGAACCCTGGGAAGTGATATCAGGAACCTGGTCTGGCCACTTTCCTTTCCCATGGAAAAGGGACGGTCTTTTTCTCCAGAGGCCTGCGTCCCTGAGTGGCCGGCCGCCTCCAAAAATTCCGAACAACCAAGGATATGTCCCAAACCGAGCCTGCCCCCACCACAAACCTGTGCCGCCCTGACAGTCCCAAGGGAACTCTAAAAACTGACATCAGGAACCTGGGATGGCCACTTTCCTTTCCCAGGGAAAAGGGACGATCTCTTTCTCCAGGTTCCTGTTGCCCTGAGCGGGCGGCCGCCTCCAAAAAATCTGAACGATTAAGGCTGTGTCCCAAACGCAAGCTGCCCCCACCTCAAACCTGTGCAGCCCTGATAGTCCCAAGGGATCCCTAAAAACTGACAACAGGAACCTGGGCTGGCCACATTCCTTTCCTTAGAAAAAGGGCTGGTATTTGTCCCCAGGGGCCTGTGGCGATGATTGTCCTGACCACCTCCAAAATATCTGAAGGATTAAGGCTGTGTCCCAGACCCAACCTGCCCCCACCTCAAACCTGTGCTGCCCTGACAGTCCCAAGGGAACCCTACAAACTGTCATCAGGAACCTGGGATGGCTACTTTCCTTTCCAAGGGAAACGGGACGGACTTTTTCTCCAGGGTCCTGTTGCCTTGAGCGGGCGGCTGCCTCCAAAATATCTGAATGATTACGGCTGTGTCCCAGACGCAACCTGCCCCCACCTCAAACCTGTGTAGCCCTGACAGTCACAAGGGAACCCTACAAATTGACATCAGGAACCTGGGATGGCCACTTTCTGTTCCCCGGAAAAAGGGCTGGTCTTTTTCTGCAGAGGGCTTTGGCCCTGAGTGGCCATCCAACTCCAAAAATTCTGAACAACCAAGGATATGTCCCAAACCGAGCCTGCCCCCACCTCAAACTTGTGCTGCCCTGACAGTCTCAAGGGAACCCTGCAAACAGCAATCAGGAACCTGGGATGGCCACTTTCCTTCCCCCGGAAAAAGGGCCTGTCTTTGTCTGCAGGGGCCTTTGGCCCTTGTTGGCCGGCCACCTCTAAATAATCCGAAAGACAAAGGCTGTGTCCCAGACCCAACCTGCCCCCACCACAAACCTGTGTAGCCCTGACAGTCCCAAGGGAACTCTAAAAACTGACATCAGGAACCTGGGATGGCCACTTTCCTTTCCAAGGGAAAAGGGACGATCTTTTTCTCCAGGGTCCTGTTGCCCTGAGCGGGCGGCCGCCTCAAAAAAATCGGAGCGATTAAGGCTGTGTCCCGTACGCAAGCTGCCCCCACCTGAAACCTGTGCAGCCCTGACAGTCCCAAGGGAACCCTAAAAACTGACAACAGGAACCTGGCCTGGCCACATTCCTTTCTTTTGAAAAAGGGCTGGTCTTTGCCTCCAGAGGCCTGTGCCGCTGCTTGGCCAACCATCTCCAAAATATCTGAACGATTAAGGCTGTGTCCCAGACCCAACCTGCCCCCACCTCAAGCCTGTGTAGCCCTGACAGTCCCAAGGGAACACTGCAAACTGTCATCAGGAACCTGGGCTGGCCACTTTCCTTTCCCAGGGAATAGGCCCGGTCATCGTCTCCAGGGGCCTGGGACCCTGAGTGGCCGGCCGCCTCAAAACAATCCAAACAACCAAGGATATTTCCCAAACCGAGCCTGCCCCCACCTCAAACCTGTGTAGCCCTGACAGTCCCAAGGGAACCCTGCAAATTGACATCAGGAGCCTGGGATGGCCACATTCCTTTCCTTAGAAAAAGGGCTGGTATTTGTCCCCAGGGGCCTGTGGCGATGATTGGCCTGACCATCTCCAAAATATCTGAAGGATTAAGGCTGAATCCCAGACCCAACCTGCCCCCACCTCAAACCTGTGCTGCCCTGCCAGTCCCAAGGGAACCCTACAAACTCACATCAGGAACCTGGGATGGCAACTTTCCTTTCCCAGGGAAAACGGCCGGTCTTTGTCTAAAGGGGCCCACGGCCCTGAGTGCCTGGCCGCCTCAAAACAATCCGAACAACCAAGGATTTGTCCCAGACGCAACCTGCCCCCACCTGAAACTTGAGCGGCCCTGACAGTCTCAAGGGAACCCTGCAAACGGTCATCAGGAACCTGGGATGGCCACTTTCCTTTCCCAGGGAAAAGGGACGATCTTTTTCGCCAGGGTCCTGTTGCCCTTAGCGGGCGGCCGCCTCCAAAAAATCTGAAAAACCAAGGATATGTCCCAAACCGAGCCTGCCCCCACCTCAAACTTGTGCTGCCCTGACAGTCTCAAGGGAACCCTGCAAACAGTCATCAGGAACCTGGGCTGGCCACTTTCCTTCCCCTGGAAAAAGGGCCTGTCTTTGTCTTCAGGGGCCTGTGGCCCTTGTTGGCCGGCCACCTCTAAAAAATCCGAAAGACAAAGGCTGTGTCCCAGACGCAAGCTGCCCCCACCTCAAACCTGTGCTGCCCTGACAGTCCAAGGGAACCCTACAAACTCACATCAGGAACCTGGGATGGCAACTTTCCTTGCCCTGGAAAAAGGGCTGGTCTTTTTCTGCAGGGGCCTGTGGCTCTGTGTTGCTGGCCGCCTCAAAAAAATCTGAACAACCAAGGCCTTGTCCCAAACGCAAGCTTCCCCCACCACAAACCTGTGCTACCCTGACAGTCCTAAGGGAACTTTTGGAAGTGACTTCAGGAACCTGATCTGGCCACTTTCCTTTCCCAGCGAAAAGGGACGGACTTTTTCTCCAGGGTCCTGTTGCCCTGAGCGGGCGGCTGCCTCCAAAATATCTGAATGATTAAGGCTGTGTCCCAGATGCAAGCTGCCCCCACCTCAAACCTGTGCAGCCCTGACAGTCCCAAGGGAACCCTAAAAACTGACAACAGGAACCTGGCCTGGCCACATTCCTTTCTTTTGAAAAAGGGCTGGTCTTTGTCCCCAGAGGCCTGTGCCACTGATTGGCCAACCATCTCCAAAAAATCTGAACGATTAAGGCTGTGTCCCAGACCCAACCTGCCCCCACCACAAATCTTAGCTGCCCTGACAGTCCCAAGGGAACCCTAAAAACTGACAACAGGAACCGGGGCTGGCCACTTTCCTTTCCTTAGAAAAAGGGCTGGTATTTGTCCCCAGGGGCCTGCGTCCCTGAGTGGCCGGCCGCCTCCAAAAAATCTGAACAACCAAGGATATGTCCCAAACCGAGCCTGCCCCCACCACAAACCTGTGCTGCCCTGACAGTCCCAAGGGAACCCTGCAAACTGTCATCAGGAACCTGGGAAGGCCACTTTCCTTTCCCAGGGAAAAGGGACTGTCTTTTTCCACAGGGGCCTGTGGCGATGATTGGCCTGACCACCTCCAAAATATCGGAAGGATTAAGGCTATGTCCCAGACCCAACCTGCACCCACCTCAAACCTGTGCTGCCCTGCCAGTCCCAAGGGAACCCTGCAAACTGTCATCAGGAACCTGGGCTGGCCACTTTCCTTCCCCCGGAAAAAGGGCCTGTCTTTGTCTCCAAGGGCCTGTGGCCCTGAATGGCCGGCCGCCGACAAAAAATCTGAACCATTAAGGCTGTGTCCCCTACGCAAGCTGCCCCCACCTCAAACCTGTGCTGCCCTGACAGTCCCAAGGGAACCCTGGGAACTGACATCAGGAACCTGGGATGGCTACTTTCCTTTCCCAGGGAAAAAGGACGGACTTTTTCTCCAGGGTCCTGTTGCCCTGAGCGGGAGGCCGCCTCCAAAAATCTTAATAATTAAGGCTGTGTCCCAGACGCAAGCTGCCCCCACCACAAATCTGTGCTGCCCTGACAGTCCAAAGGGAACCCTGGGAACTGACATCAGGAACCTGGGATGGCTAATTTCCTTTCCCAGGGAAAAGGGACGGACTTTTTCTCCAGGGTCCTGTTGCCCTGACCGGGCAGCTGCCTCCAAAATATCTGAATGATTACGGCTGTGTCCCAGACGCAAGCTGCCCCCACCTCAAACCTGTGCTGCCCTGACAGTCCCAAGGGAACCCTACAAATTGACATCAGGAACCTGGGCTGGCCACTTTCCTTTCCCCGGAAAAAGGGCTGGTCTTTTTCTGCAGAGGGCTTTGGCCCTGAGTGGCCATCCGCCTCCAAAAATCTGAAAAACCAAGGATATGTCCCAAACCGAGCCTGCCCCCACCTCAAATTTTTTCTGCTTTGACAGTCTCAAGGGAACCCTACAAACTGCAATCAGGAACCTGGGCTGGCCACTTTCCTTCCCCCGGAAAAAGGGCCTGTCTTTGTCTGCAGGGGCCTTTGGCCCTTGTTGGCCGGCCACCTCTAAATTATCCAAAAGACAAAGGCTGTGTCCCAGACCCAACCTGCCCCCACCTCAAAAATGTGCTGCCCGGACAATCCCAAGGGAACACTGCAAACTGTCATCAGGAACCTGGGATGGCTACTTTCCTTTCCCAGGGAAAAGGGACGGTCTTTTTCCCCAGGGTCTTGTTGTCCTGAGCGGGCGGCCGCCTCCAAAAAATCTGAACGATTAAGGCTGTGTCCCGTACGCAAGCTGCCTCCACCTCAAACCTGTGCAGCCCTGACAGTCCCAAGGGAACCCTAAAAACTGACAACAGGAACCTGGCCTGGCCACATCCCTTTCTTTTGAAAAAGGGCTGGTCTTTGTCTCCAGAGGCCGGTGCCGCTGCTTGGCCAACCATCTCCAAAATATCTGAACGATTAAGGCTGTGTCCCAGACCCAACCTGCCCCCACCTCAAACCTGTGCTGCCCTGACAGTCCCAAGGGAACACTGCAAACTGTCATCAGGAACCTGGGATGGCTACTTTCCTTTCCCAGGGAAAAGGGACGGTCTTTTTTTCCAGGTTCCTGTTGCCCTGAGCGGGAGGCCGCCTCCAAAATATCTGAATTATTAAGGCTGTGTCCCAGACGCAAGCTGCCCCCACCACAAACCTGTGCTGCCCTGACAGTCCCAAGGGAACCCTGGGAACTGAGTTCAGGAACCTGGTCTGGCCACTTTCCTTTCCCAGGGAAAAGGGACAGACTTTTTCTCCAGGGTCCTGATGCCCTGAGCGGGCGGCTGCCTCCAAAATATCTGAATGATTACGGCTGTGTCCCAGAGGCAACCTGCCCCCACCTCAAACCTGTGCTGCCCTGACAGTCCCAAGGGAACCCTACAAATTGACATCAGGAACCTGGGCTGGCCACTTTCCTTTCCCAGGGAATAGGCCCGATCTTTGTCACCAGAGGCCTGGGACCCTGAGTGGCCGGCCGCCTCAAAACAATCCAAACAACCAAGGATATGTCCCAAACCGAGCCTGCCCCCACCTCAAACCTGTGTAGCCCGGACAGTCCCAAGGGAACCCTGCAAATTGACATCAGGAACCTGGGATGGTCTCTTTCCTTCCCCCAGATAAAGGGCTGGTGTTTTTCTGCAGGGCCCTGTTGCCCTGAGCGGGCGGCCACCTCTAAAAAATCCGAAAGCCAAAGGCTGTGTCCCAGACGCAAGCTGCCCCCACCTCAAACCTGTGCTGCCCTGACAGTCCCAAGGGAACCCTGCAAACTGTCATCAGGAACCTGGGATGGCAACTTTCCTTTCCCAGGGAAAAGGGACATTCTTTTTCTCCAGGGCCATGCTGCCCTGAGCGGGAGGCCGCCTCCAAAAAATCTGAACGATTAAGGCTGTGTCCCAGACGCAAGCGGCCCCCACCTCAAACCTGTGCTGCCCTGACAGTCCCAAGGGAACCCTGCAAACTGTCATCAGGAACCTGGGCTGGCCACTTTCCTTCCCCCGGAAAAAGGGCCTGTCTTTGTCTCCAAGGGCCTGTGGCCCTGAATGGCCGGCCGCCGACAAAAAATCTGAACCATTAAGGCTGTGTCCCCTACGCAAGCTGCCCCCACCTCAAACCTGTGCTGCCCTGACAGTCCCAAGGGAACCCTGGGAACTGACATCAGGAACCTGGGATGGCTACTTTCCTTTCCCAGGGAAAAGGGACGGACTTTTTCTCCAGGGTCCTGTTGCCCTGAGCGGGAGGCCGCCTCCAAAAATCTTAATTATTAAGGCTGTGTCCCAGACGCAAGCTGCCCCCACCACAAATCTGTGCTGCCCTGACAGTCAAAAGGGAACCCTGGGAACTGACATCAGGAACCTGGGATGGCTAATTTCCTTTCCCAGGGAAAAGGGACGGACTTTTTCTCCAGGGTCCTGTTGCCCTGACCGGGCGGCTGCCTCCAAAATATCTGAATGATTACGGCTGTGTCCCAGACGCAAGCTGCCCCCACCTCAAACCTGTGTAGCCCTGACAGTCCCAAGGGAACCCTACAAATTGATATCAGGAATCTGGGATGGAGACTTTCTGTTCCCCGGAAAAAGGGCTGGTCTTTTTCTGCAGAGGGCTTTGGCCCTGAGTGGCCATCCGCCTCCAAAAATTCTGAACAACCAAGGATATGTCCCAAACCGAGCCTGCCCCCACCTCAAACTTGTGCTGCCCTGACAGTCTCAAGGGACCCGTGCAAACTGCAATCAGGAACCTGGGCTGGCCACTTTCCTTCCCCCGGAAAAAGGGCCTGTCTTTGTCTGCAGGGGCCTTTGGCCCTTGTTGGCCGGCCACCTCTAAAAAATCCGAAAGACAAAGGCTGTGTCCCAGACCCAACCTGCCCCCACCTCAAAACTGTGCTGCCCTGACAGTCCCAAGGGAACCCTGCAAACTGTCATCAGGAACCTGGGATGGCCACTTTCCTTTCCCAGGGAAAAGGGACGGTCTTTTTCTCCAGGGTCCTGCTGCCCTGAGGGGGAGGCCCCCTCCAAAAAATCTGAACGATTAAGGCTGTGTCCCAGACGCAAGCTGCCCCCACCACAAACCTGTGCTGCGCTGACAGTCCCAAGGGAACCCTGGGAACTGACTTCAGGAACCTGGGATGGCCACTTTCCTTTCCCAGGGAAAAGGGCCGGTCTGTGCCGCCAGCGGCCTGTGGCCCCCAATGGCCATGTGCCTCCAAAAAATCTGAACGACAACGGCTGTGTCCCAGACGCAACCTGCCCCCACCTCAAACCTGTGCTGCCCTGACAGTCTCAAGGGAACCCTGGGAACTGACATTAGGAACCTGGGATGGCTACTTTCCTTTCCCAGGGAAAAGGGACGGACTTTTTCTCCAGGGTCCTGTTGCCCTGAGGGGGAGGCCGCCTCCAAAACTCTTAATTATTAAGGCTGTGTCCCAGACGCAAGCTGCCCCCACCACAAATCTGTGCTGCCCTGACAGTCCAAAGGGAACCCTGGGAACTGACATCAGGAACCTGGGATGGCCACTTTCCTTTCCCAGGGAAAAGGGACGGTCTTTTTCTCCAGGGTCCTGCTGCCCTGAGCGGGAGGCCGCCTCCAAAAAATCTGAACGATTAAGGCTGTGTCCCAGACCCAAGCTGCCCCCACCTAAAACCTGTGCTGCCCTGACAGTCCCAAGGGAACCCTGCAAACTGTCATCAGGAACCTGGGAAGGCCACTTTCCTTTCCCAGGGAAAAGGGACGGTCTTTTTCTCCAGGGTCCTACTGCCCTGAGGGGGAGGCCTCCTCCAAAAAATCTGAACGATTAAGGCTGTGTCCCAGACGCAAGCTGCCTCCACCACAAACCTGTGCTGCCCTGACAGTCCCAAGGGAACCCTAGAAATTGACATCAGGAACCTGGGCTGGCCACTTTCCTTTCCCAGGGAATAGGCCCGATCTTTGTCTCCAGAGGCCTGGGACCCTGAGTGGCCGGCCGCCTCAAAACAATCAAGACAACCAAGGATATGTCCCAAACCGAGCCTGCCCCCACCTCAAACCTGTGTAGCCCTGACAGTCCCAAGGGAACCCTGCAAATTGACATCAGGAACCTGGGATGGCTACTTTTCCTTCCCCCAGATAAAGGGCTGGTGTTTTTCTGGCTGTTAGGTTTCCCAAGGGAACCCTAAAAACTGACAACAGGAACCGGGGCTGGCCACTTTCCTTTCCTTAGAAAAAGGGCTGGTATTTGTCCCCAGGGGCCTGTGGCGCTGATTGGCCGACCATCTCCAAAATATCTGAAGGATTTAGGCTGTGTCCCAGACCCAACCTGCCCCCACCTCAAACCTGTGCTGCCCTGACAGTCCCAAGGGAACCCTAAAAACTGACAACAGGAACCTGGGCTGGCCACATTCCTTTCCTTAGAAAAAGGGCTGGTATTTGTCCCCAGGGGCCTCTGGCGATGACTGGCCTGACCATCTCCAAAATATCTGAAGGATTAAGGCAGTGTCCCAGACCCAACCTGCCCCCACCTCAAAACTGTGCTGCCCTGACAGTCCCAAGGGAACCCTGCAAACTCTCATCAGGAACCTGGGAAGGCCACTTTCCTTTCCCAGGGAAAAGGGACGGTCTTTTTCCACAGGGGCCTGTGGCGATGATTGGCCTGACCACCTCCAAAATATCGGAAGGATTAAGGCTGTGTCCCAGACCCAACCTGCCCCCACCTCAAACCTGTGCTGCCCTGCCAGTCCCAAGGGAACACTGCAAACTGTCATCAGGAACCTGGGATGGCCACTTTCCTTCCCCCAAAAAAAGGGCTGGTGTTTTTCTGCAGGGGCCTTTGGCCCTGGTTGGCCGGCCACCTCGAAAAAATCCGTAAGACAAAGGCTGTGTCCCAGACCCAAGCTGCCCCCACCTCAAACCTGTGCTGCCCTGACAGTCCCAAGGGAACCCTGCAAACTGTCATCAGGAACCTGAGATGGCTGCTTTCCTTTCACAGGGAAAAGGGACGGTCTTTTTCTTCAGTGTCCTGCTGCCCTGTGCGGGAGGCCGCCTCCAAAAATCTGAATTATTAAGGCTGTGTCCCAGACGCAAGCTGCCCCCACCACAAATCTGTGCTGCCCTGACCGTCCAAAGGGAATCCTGGGAAGTGATATCAGGAACCTGGTCTGGCCACTTTCCTTTCCCATGGAAAAGTGACGGTCTTTTTCTCCAGAGGCTTGCGTGCCTGAGTGGCCGGCCGCCTCCAAAAATTCCGAACAACCAAGGATATGTCCCAAACCGAGCCTGCCCCCACCACAAACCTGTGCCGCCCTGACAGTCCCAAGGGAACTCTAAAAACTGACATCAGGAACCTGGGATGGCCACATTCCTTTCTTTTGAAAAAGGGCTGGTCTTTGTCCCCAGAGGCCTGTGCCACTGATTGGCCAACCATCTCCAAAATATCTGAACGATTAAGGCTGTGTCCCAGACCCAACCTGCCCCCACCACAAATCTTAGCTGCCCTGACAGTCCCAAGGGAACCCTAAAAACTGACAACAGGAACCGGGGCTGGCCACTTTCCTTTCCTTAGAAAAAGGGCTGGTATTTGTCCCCAGGGGCCTGTGGCGCTGATTGGCCGACCATCTCCAAAATATCTGAAGGATTAAGGCTGTGTCCCAGACCCAACCTGCCCCCACCTCAAACCTGTGCTGCCCTGACAGTCCCAAGGGAACCCTGCAAACTGTCATCAGGAACCTGGGATGGCCACTTTCCTTTCCCAGGGAAAAGGGACGGTCTTTTTCTCCAGGGTCCTGCTGCCCTGAGGGGGAGGCCCCCTCCAAAAAATCTGAACGATTAAGGCTGTGTCCCAGACGCAAGCTGCCCCCACCACAAACCTGTGCTGCCCTGACAGTCCCAAGGGAACCCTGGGAACTGACTTCAGGAACCTGGGATGGCCACTTTCCTTTCCCAGGGAAAAGGGCCGGTCTGTGCCGCCAGCGGCCTGTGGCCCCCAATGGCCATCTGCCTCCAAAAAATCTGAACGATGACGGCTGTGTCCCAGACGCAACCGGCCCCCACCTCAAACCTGTGCTGCACTGACAGTCCCTAGGGAACCCTTTAAAGTGACATCAGGAACTTGGGATGGCCACTTTCCTTTCCCCGGAAAAAGGGCTGGTCTTTTTCTGCAGAGGGCTTTGGCCCTGAGTGGCTGGCCGCCTCAAAAAAATCCGAACAACGAAGGATATGTCCCAAACCGAGCCTGCCCCCACCTCAAACTTGTGCTGCCCTGACAGTCTCAAGGGAACCCTGCAAACTGTCATCAGGAACCTGGGCTGGCCACTTTCCTTCCCCCGGAAAAAGGGCCTGTCTTTGTCTCCAAGGGCCTGTGGCCCTGAATGGCCGGCCGTTGACAAAAAATCTGAACCATTAAGGCTGTGTCCCCTACGCAAGCTGCCCCCACCTCAAACCTGTGCTGCCCTGACAGTCCCAAGGGAACCCTGGGAACTGACATCAGGAACCTGGGCTGGCCACTTTCCTTTCCCAGGGAATAGGCCCGGTCTTTGTCTCCAGAGGCCTGGGACCCTGAGTGGCCGGCCACCTCAAAACAATCCAAACAACCAAGGATATGTCCCAAACCGAGCCTGCCCCCACCTCAAACTTGTTCTGCCCTGACAGTCCCAAGGGAACCCTGCAAATTGACATCAGGAACCTGGGATGGCCACTTTCCTTCCCCCAGAAAAAGTACTGGTGTATTTCTGCAGGGGCCTGTGGCCCTGGTTGGCCGGCCACCTCTAAAAAATCCGAAAGACAAAGGCTGTGTCCCCGACGCAACCTGCCCCCACCTCAAACCTGTGCTGCCCTGACAGTCCCAAGGGAACCCTGCAAACTGTCATCAGGAACCTGAGATGGCTACTTTCCTTTCACAGGGAAAAGGGACGGTCTTTTTCTCAAGGGTCCTGTTGCCCTGAGCGGGAGGCCGCCTCCAAAAATCTGAATTATTAAGGCTGTGTCCCAGACGCAAGCTGCCCCCACCACAAATCTGTGCTGCCCTGACAGTCCAAAGGGAACCCTGGGAAGTGATATCAGGAACCTGGTCTGGCCACTTTCCTTTCCCATGGAAAAGGGACGGTCTTTTTCTCCAGAGGCCTGCGTCCCTGAGTGGCCTGCCGCCTCCAAAAATTCCGAACAACCAAGGATATGTCCCAAACCGAGCCTGCCCCCACCACAAACCTGTGCCGCCCTGACAGTCCCAAGGGAACTCTAAAAACTGACATCAGGAACCTGGGATGGCCACTTTCCTTTCCCAGGGAAAAGGGAGGACTTTTTCTCCAGAGGCCTGTTGCCCTGAGCGGGCGGCCGCCTCCAAAAAATCTGAACCATTAAGGCTGTGTCCCAAACGCAAGCTGCCCCCACCTCAAACCTGTGCTGCCCTGACAGTCCCAAGGGATCCCTAAAACCTGACAACAGGAACCTGGGCTGGCCACATTCCTTTCCTTAGAAAAAGGGCTGGTATTTGTCCCCAGGGGCCTGAGGCGATGATTGTCCTGACCACCTCCAAAATATCTGAAGGATTAAGGCTGTGTCCCAGACCCAACCTGCCCCCACCTCAAACCTGTGCTGCCCTGACAGTCCCAAGGGAACCCTAAAAACTGTCATCAGGGACCTGGGCTGGCCACTTTCCTTTCCCCGGAAAAAGGGCTGGTCTTTTTCTGCAGAGGGCTTTGGCCCTGAGTGGCCATCCGCCTCCAAAAATCTGAAAAACCAAGGATATGTCCCAAACCGAGCCTGCCCCCACCTCAAATTTTTTCTGCCCTGACAGTCTCAAGGGAACCCTGCAAACTGCAATCAGGAACCTGGGCTGGCCACTTTCCTTTCCCCCGGAAAAAGGGCCTGTCTTTGTCTGCAGGGGCCTTTGGCCCTTGTTGGCCGGTCACCTCTAAAAAATCCGAAAGACAAAGGCTGTGTCCCAGACCCAACCTGCCTCCACCTCAAAACTGTGCTGCCCGGACAATCCCAAGGGAACACTGCAAACTGTCATCAGGAACCTGGGATGGCTACTTTCCTTTCCCAGGGAAACGGGACGGATTTTTTCTCCAGGGTCTTGTTGTCCTGAGCGGGCGGCCGCCTCCAAAAAATCTGAACGATTAAGGCTGTGTCCCGTACGCAAGCTGCCTCCACCTCAAACCTGTGCAGCCCTGACAGTCCCAAGGGAACCCTAAAAACTGACAACAGGAACCTGGCCTGGCCACATTCCTTTCTTTTGAAAAAGGGCTGGTCTTTGTCTCCAGAGGCCGGTGCCGCTGCTTGGCCAACCATCTCCAAAATATCTGAACGATTAAGGCTGTGTCCCAGACCCAACCTGCCCCCACCTCAAACCTGTGCTGCCCTGACAGTCCCAAGGGAACACTGCAAACTGTCATCAGGAACCTGGGATGGCTACTTTCCTTTCCCAGGGAAAAGGGACGGTCTTTTTTTCCAGGTTCCTGTTGCCCTGAGCGGGAGGCCGCCTCCAAAATATCTGAATTATTAAGGCTGTGTCCCAGACGCAAGCTGCCCCCACCACAAACCTGTACTGCCCTGACAGTCCCAAGGGAACCCTGGGAACTGAGTTCAGGAACCTGGTCTGGCAACTTTCCTTTCCCAGGGAAAAGGGACGGACTTTTTCTCCAGGGTCCTGTTGCCCTGAGGGGGAGGCCGCCTCCAAAAATCTTAATTATTAAGGCTGTGTCCCAGACGCAAGCTGCCCCCACCACAAATCTGTGCTGCCCTGACAGTCCAAAGGGAACCCTGGGAACTGACATCAGGAACCTGGGATGGCCACTTTCCGTTCCCAGGGAAAAGGGACGATCTTTTTCTCCAGGGTCTTGTTGTCCTGAGCGGGCGGCCGCCTCCAAAAAATCTGAACGATTAAGGCTGTGTCCCGTACGCAAGCTGCCTCCACCTCAAACCTGTGCAGCCCTGACAGTCTCAAGGGAACCCTAAAAACTGACAACAGGAACCTGGCCTGGCCACATTCCTTTCTTTTGAAAAAGGGCTGGTCTTTGTCTCCAGAGGCCGGTGCCGCTGCTTGGCCAACCATCTCCAAAATATCTGAACGATTAAGGCTGTGTCCCAGACCAAACCTGCCCCCACCTCAAACCTGTGCTGCCCTGACAGTCCCAAGGGAACACTGCAAACTGTCATCAGGAACCTGGGATGGCTACTTTCCTTTCCCAGGGAAAAGGGACGGTCTTTTTTTCAAGGTTCCTGTTGCCCTGAGCGGGAGGCCGCCTCCAAAATATCTGAATTATTAAGGCTGTGTCCCAGACGCAAGCTGCCCCCACCACAAACCTGGGCTGCACTGACAGTCCCAAGGGAACCCTGGGAACTGAGTTCAGGAACCTGGTCTGGCCACTTTCCTTTCCCAGGGAAAAGGGACAGACTTTTTCTCCAGGGTCCTGATGCCCTGAGCGGGCGGCTGCCTCCAAAATATCTGAATGATTACGGCTGTGTCCCAGACGCAACCTGCCCCCACCTCAAACCTGTGCTGCCCTGACAGTCCCAAGGGAACCCTACAAATTGACATCAGGAACCAGGGCTGGCCACTTTCCTTTCCCAGGGAATAGGCCCGATCTTTGTCTCCAGAGGCCTGGGACCCTGAGTGGCCGGCCGCCTCAAAACAATCCAAACAACCAAGGATATGTCCCAAATTGAGCCTGCCCCCACCTCAAACCTGTGTAGCCCTGACAGTCCCAAGGGAACCCTGCAAATTGACATCAGGAACCTGGGATGGTCTCTTTCCTTCCCGCAGATAAAGGGCCTGTCTTTGTCTCCAAGGGCCTGTGGCCCTGAATGGCCGGCCGCCGACAAAAAATCTGAACCATTAAGGCTGTGTCCCCTACGCAAGCTGCCCCCACCTCAAACCTGTGCTGCCCTGACAGTCCCAAGGGAACCCTGGGAACTGAAATCAGGAACCTGGGATGGCTACTTTCCTTTCTCAGGGAAAAGGGACGGACTTTTTCTCCAGGGTCCTGTTGCCCTGAGGGGGAGGCCGCCTCCAAAAATCTTAATTATTAAGGCTGTGTCCCAGACGCAAGCTGCCCCCACCACAAATCTGTGCTGCCCTGACAGTCCAAAGGGAACCCTGGGAACTGACATCAGGAACCTGGGATGGCCACTTTCCGTTCCCAGGGAAAAGGGACGATCTTTTTCTCCAGGGTCTTGTTGTCCTGAGCGGGCGGCCGCCTCCAAAAAATCTGAACGATTAAGGCTGTGTCCCGTACGCAAGCTGCCTCCACCTCAAACCTGTGAAGCCCTGACAGTCTCAAGGGAACCCTAAAAACTGACAACAGGAACCTGGCCTGGCCACATTCCTTTCTTTTGAAAAAGGGCTGGTCTTTGTCTCCAGAGGCCGGTGCCGCTGCTTGGCCAACCATCTCCAAAATATCTGAACGATTAAGGCTGTGTCCCAGACCCAACCAGCCCCCACCTCAAACCTGTGCTGCCCTGACAGTCCCAAGGGAACACTGCAAACTGTCATCAGGAACCTGGGATGGCTACTTTCCTTTCCCAGGGAAAAGGGACGGTCTTTTTTTCCAGGTTCCTGTTGCCCTGAGCGGGAGGCCGCCTCCAAAATATCTGAATTTTTAAGGCTGTGTCCCAGACGCAAGCTGCCCCCACCACAAACCTGTGCTGCCCTGACAGTCCCAAGGGAACCCTGGGAACTGAGTTCAGGAACCTGGTCTGGCCACTTTCCTTTCCCAGGGAAAAGGGACAGACTTTTTCTCCAGGGTCCTGATGCCCTGAGCGGGCGGCTGCCTCCAAAATATCTGAATGATTACGGCTGTGTCCCAAAGGCAACCTGCCCCCACCTCAAACCTGTGCTGCCCTGACAGTCCCAAGGGAACTCTAAAAACTGACATCAGGAACCTGGGCTGGCCACTTTCCTTTCCCAGGGAATAGGCCCGATCTTTGTCACCAGAGGCCTGGGACCCTGAGTGGCCGGCCGCCTCAAAACAATCCAAACAACCAAGGATATGTCCCAAACCGAGCCTGCCCCCACCTCAAACCTGTGTAGCCCTGACAGTCCCAAGGGAACCCTGCAAATTGACATCAGGAACCTGGGATGGTCTCTTTCCTTCCCCCAGATAAAGGGCTGGTGTTTTTCTGCAGGGGCCTGTTGCCCTGAGCGGGCGGCCACCTCTAAAAAATGCGAAAGCCAAAGGCTGTGTCCCAGACGCAACCTGCCCCCACCTCAAACCTGTGCTGCCCTGACAGTCCCAAGGGAACCCTGGGAACTGAAATCAGGAACCTGGGATGGCTACTTTCCTTTCTCAGGGAAAAGGGACGGACTTTTTCTCCAGGGTCCTGTTGCCCTGAGGGGGAGGCCGCCTCCAAAAATCTTAATTATTAAGGCTGTGTCCCAGACGCAAGCTGCCCCCACCACAAATCTGTGCTGCCCTGACAGTCCAAAGGGAACCCTGGGAACTGACATCAGGAACCTGGGATGGCCACTTTCCGTTCCCAGGGAAAAGGGACGATCTTTTTCTCCAGGGTCCTGTTGTCCTGAGCGGGCGGCCGCCTCCAAAAAATCTGAACGATTAAGGCTGTGTCCCGTACGCAAGCTGCCTCCACCTCAAACCTGTGAAGCCCTGACAGTCTCAAGGGAACCCTAAAAACTGACAACAGGAACCTGGCCTGGCCACATTCCTTTCTTTTGAAAAAGGGCTGGTCTTTGTCTCCAGAGGCCGGTGCCGCTGCTTGGCCAACCATCTCCAAAATATCTGAACGATTAAGGCTGTGTCCCAGACCCAACCAGCCCCCACCTCAAACCTGTGCTGCCCTGACAGTCCCAAGGGAACACTGCAAACTGTCATCAGGAACCTGGGATGGCTACTTTCCTTTCCCAGGGAAAAGGGACGGTCTTTTTTTCCAGGTTCCTGTTGCCCTGAGCGGGAGGCCGCCTCCAAAATATCTGAATTTTTAAGGCTGTGTCCCAGACGCAAGCTGCCCCCACCACAAACCTGTGCTGCCCTGACAGTCCCAAGGGAACCCTGGGAACTGAGTTCAGGAACCTGGTCTGGCCACTTTCCTTTCCCAGGGAAAAGGGACAGACTTTTTCTCCAGGGTCCTGATGCCCTGAGCGGGCGGCTGCCTCCAAAATATCTGAATGATTACGGCTGTGTCCCAAAGGCAACCTGCCCCCACCTCAAACCTGTGCTGCCCTGACAGTCCCAAGGGAACTCTAAAAACTGACATCAGGAACCTGGGCTGGCCACTTTCCTTTCCCAGGGAATAGGCCCGATCTTTGTCACCAGAGGCCTGGGACCCTGAGTGGCCGGCCGCCTCAAAACAATCCAAACAACCAAGGATATGTCCCAAACCGAGCCTGCCCCCACCTCAAACCTGTGTAGCCCTGACAGTCCCAAGGGAACCCTGCAAACTGTCATCAGGAACCTGGGATGGCAACTTTCCTTTCCCAGGGAAAAGGGACATTCTTTTTCTCCAGGGTCCTGCTGCCCTGAGCGGGAGGCCGCCTCCAAAAAATCTGAACGATTAAGGCTGTGTCCCAGACGCAAGCGGCCCCCACCACAAACCTGTGCTGCCCTGACAGTCCCAAGGGAACCCTGCAAAACTGTCATCAGGAACCTGGGAAGGCCACTTTCCTTTCCCAGGGAAAAGGGACTGTCTTTTTCCACAGGGGCCTGTGGCGATGATTGGCCTGACCACCTCCAAAATATCGGAAGGATTACGGCTGTGTCCCAGACCCAACCTGCCCCCACCTCAAACCTGTGCTGCCCTGCCAGTCCCAAGGGAACCCTGCAAACTGTCATCAGGAACCTGGGCTGGCCACTTTCCTTCCCCCGGAAAAAGGGCCTGTCTTTGTCTCCAAGGGCCTGTGGCCCTGAATGGCCGGCCGCCGACAAAAAATCTGAACCATTAAGGCTGTGTCCCCTACGCAAGCTGCCCCCACCTCAAACCTGTGCTGCCCTGACAGTCCCAAGGGAACCCTGGGAACTGACATCAGGAACCTGGGATGGCTACTTTCCTTTCCCAGGGAAAAAGGACGGACTTTTTCTCCAGGGTCCTGTTGCCCTGAGCGGGAGGCCGCCTCCAAAAATCTTAATTATTAAGGCTGTGTCCCAGACGCAAGCTGCCCCCACCACAAATCTGTGCTGCCCTGACAGTCCAAAGGGAACCCTGGGAACTGACATCAGGAACCTGGGATGGCTAATTTCCTTTCCCAGGGAAAAGGGACGGACTTTTTCTCCAGGGTCCTGTTGCCCTGACCGGGCGGCTGCCTCCAAAATATCTGAATGATTACGGCTGTGTCCCAGACGCAAGCTGCCCCCACCTCAAACCTGTGCTGCCCTGACAGTCCCAAGGGAACCCTACAAATTGACATCAGGAACCTGGGCTGGCCACTTTCCTTTCCCAGGAAAAAGGGCTGGTCTTTTTCTGCAGAGGGCTTTGGCCCTGAGTGGCCATCCGCCTCCAAAAAATCTGAAAAACCAAGGATATGTCCCAAACCGAGCCTGCCCCCACCTCAAATTTTTTCTGCCCTGACAGTCTCAAGGGAACCCTGCAAACTGCAATCAGGAACCTGGGCTGGCCACTTTCCTTCCCCCGGAAAAAGGGCCTGTCTTTGTCTGCAGGGGCCTTTGGCCCTTGTTGGCCGGCCACCTCTAAAAAATCCGAAAGACAAAGGCTGTGTCCCAGACCCAACCTGCCCCCACCTCAAAACTGTGCTGCCCGGACAATCCCAAGGGAACCCTGCAAATTGACATCAGGAACCTGGGATGGCCACTTTCCGTTCCCAGGGAAAAGGGACGATCTTTTTCTCCAGGGTCTTGTTGTCCTGAGCGGGCGGCCGCCTCCAAAAAATCTGAACGATTAAGGCTGTGTCCCGTACGCAAGCTGCCTCCACCTCAAACCTGTG
>NW_027100159.1:0-71170 GCF_031753505.1 Anomalospiza imberbis
CACTTGCCAAAACCAGGCAGCTGCTCCTTCCCAAGCACACTCAGCTGCCTATGTTCTTGCTTGTCGACAAACTCACTGCTGCCCTTCTTTTCAGCAGCTGCCACCGTCTTCTGTGCATCTCGGAGCCTCTGGCGACGAGCAAGACTTGCCAAGGTGGGACGCATCAGGACCAAGTCAAAACCCAGGCAAGTTGTCCTGGAACGCTTTCCATTTGCTTGCCGAGAGTGAATTCAAGAGGCAGGAGAGCGGCAGCCACCGTCCTCCAGCAGTCGGAAGGCTTGGCACACAAGCCCGCTTCTTTGCGGCTTCGTTCTTCGCCTCTTCCAAGCAACCGCGATCTCTGCTTCTCGGAGGCGAAGAAGCGGCTAATTCGCGCACAGCTCAGTAGAGCGGCAGCGGAGCGCTCCGGAGCGCTGCTTCAAGCCGAAAGACGCCGGGAAGCGGCACTTTCCTCCGGATAGCTCCGGAGCCGCGCTTCTGCTTCTCTAGTCTTCTCTAGCTTAGCGAAAAGCTTTCCCACTCCATTTGGCAAGGGGAGAGCGTACCTGCACTGCACACTAACCGCGGTTTGCAAAGAAAGAGGATTTGCTGCACATTCCAAGGACACGGCTCTTTCCGAGGCAATCTGCAACCTGCTGTCAGATGGAAGTGCTCTCTGCCCTCTCCTGCCCAGCTCTAGGTACTAGCGGGCACTTTCCAGCCTGGGCGAGGCAAACAACCTCCAGAGATGTCACAGAGCATAAGTGGAGCACAGATGCTCAAAAGCAGCAAAGCTGAAGAGCCTGGCTCAGCTTGACTAGTGTGCAATTGACTGACTGCGAAAAACAAAGCAGCAGAGCACCGGGCTTCTGGGCGCTGTGAAGGCAATTGCCAAAACCAGGCAGCTGCTCCTTCCCAAGCACAGGCAGCTGCCTATGTTCTTGCTTGTCGACAAACTCACCGCTGCCCTTCTTTTCAGCAGCTGCCACCGTCTTCTGTGCATCTCGGAGCCTCTGGCGACGAGCAAGACTTGCCAAGGTGGGAGGCATCAGGACCAAGTCAAAACCCAGGCAAGTTGTCCTGGAACGCTTTCCATTCGCTTGCCGAGAGTGAATTCAAGAGGCAGGAGAGCGGCAGCCACCGTCCTCCAGCAGTCGGAAGGCTTGGCACACAAGCCCGCTTCTTTGCGGCTTCGTTCTTCGCCTCTTCCAAGCAACCGCGATCTCTGCTTCTCGGAGGCGAAGAAGCGGCTAATTCGCGCACAGCTCAGTGGAGCGGCAGCGGAGCGCTCCGGAGCGCCGCTTCAAGCCGAAAGACGCCGGGAAGCGGCACTTTCCTCCAGATAGCTCCGGAGCCGCGCTTCTGCTTCTCTAGTCATCTCTAGCTTAGCGAAAAGCTTTCCCACTCCATTTGGCAAGGGGAGAGCGTGCTGCACTGCACACTAACCGCGGTTTGCAAAGAAAGAGGATTTGCTGCACATTCCAAGGACACGTCTCTTTCCGAGGCAATCTGCAACCTGCTGTCAGATGGAAGTGCTCTCTGCCCTCTCCTGCCCAGCTCTAGGTACTAGCGGGCACTTTCCAGCCTGGCCGAGGCAAACAACCTCCAGAGATGTCACAGAGCATAAGTGGAGCACAGATGCTCAAAAGCAGCAAAGCTGAAGAGCCTGGCTCAGCTTCACTAGTGTGCAATTGACTGACTGCGAAAAACAAAGCAGCAGAGCACCGGGCTTCTGGGCGCTGTGAAGGCAATTGCCAAAACCAGGCAGCTGCTCTTTCCCAAGCACAGGCAGCTGCCTATGTTCTTGCTTGTCGACAAACTCACCGCTGCCCTTCTTTTCAGCAGCTGCCACCGTCTTCTGTGCATCTCGGAGCCTCTGGCGACGAGCAAGACTTGCCAAGGTGGGACGCATCAGGACCAAGTCAAAACCCAGGCAAGTTGTCCTGGAACGCTTTCCATTCGCTTGCCGAGAGTGAATTCAAGAGGCAGGAGAGCGGCAGCCACCGTCCTCCAGCAGTCGGAAGGCTTGGCACACAAGCCCGCTTCTTTGCGGCTTCGTTCTTCGCCTCTTCCAAGCAACCGCGATCTCTGCTTCTCGGAGGCGAAGAAGCGGCTAATTCGCGCACAGCTCAGTAGAGCGGCAGCGCAGCGCTCCGGAGCGCCGCTTCAAGCCGAAAGACGCCGGGAAGCGGCACTTTCCTCCGGATAGCTCCGGAGCCCGCGCTTCTGCTTCTCTAGTCATCTCTAGCTTAGCGAAAAGCTTTCCCACTCCAGTTGGCAAGGGGAGAGCGTACCTGCACTGCACACTAACCGCGGTTTGCAAAGAAAGAGGATTTGCTGCACATTCCAAGGACACGGCTCTTTCCGAGGCAATCTGCAACCTGCTGTCAGATGGAAGTGCTCTCTGCCCTCTCCTGCCCAGCTCTAGGTACTAGCGGGCACTTTCCAGCCTGGGCGAGGCAAACCACCTCCAGAGATGTCACAGAGCATAAGTGGAGCACAGATGCTCAAAAGCAGCAAAGCTGAAGAGCCGTGCTCAGCTTCACTAGTGTGCAATTGACTGACTGTGAAAAACAAAGCAGCAGAGCACCGGGCTTCTGGGCGCTGTGAAGGCAATTGCCAAAACCAGGCAGCTGCTCCTTCCCAAGCACAGGCAGCTGCCTATGTTCTTGCTTGTCGACAAACTCACCGCTGCCCTTCTTTTCAGCAGCTGCCACCGTCTTCTGTGCATCTCGGAGCCTCTGGCGACGAGCAAGACTTGCCAAGGTGGGACGCATCCGGACCAAGTCAAAACCCAGGCAAGTTGTCCTGGAACGCTTTCCATTCGCTTGCCGAGAGTGAATTCAAGAGGCAGGAGAGCGGCAGCCACCGTCCTCCGGCAGTCGGAAGGCTTCGCACACAAGCCCGCTTCTTTGCGGCTTCGTTCTTCGCCTCTTCCAAGCAACCGCGATCCCTGCTTCTCGGAGGCGAAGAAGCGGCTAATTCGCGCACAGCTCAGTAGAGCGGCAGCGGAGCGCTCCGGAGCGCCGCTTCAAGCCGAAAGACGCCGGGAAGCGGCACTTTCCTCCGGATAGCTCCGGAGCCGCGCTTCTGCTTCTCTAGTCATCTCTAGCTTAGCGAAAAGCTTTCCCACTCCAGTTGGCAAGGGGAGAGCGTACCTGCACTGCACACTAACCGCGGTTTGCAAAGAAAGAGGATTTGCTGCACATTCCAAGGACACGGCTCTTTCCGAGGCAATCTGCAACCTGCTGTCAGATGGAAGTGCTCTCTGCCCTCTCCTGCCCAGCTCTAGGTACTAGCGGGCACTTTCCAGCCTGGCCGAGGCAAACAACCTCGAGAGATGTCACAGAGCATAAGTGGAGCACAGATGCTCAAAAGCAGCAAAGCTGAAGAGCCTGGCTCAGCTTCACTAGTGTGCAATTGACTGACTGCGAAAAACAAAGCAGCAGAGCACCGGGCTTCTGGGCGCTGTGAAGGCAATTGCCAAAACCAGGCAGCTGCTCCTTCCCAAGCACAGGCAGCTGCCTTATGTTCTTGCTTGTCGACAAACTCACCGCTGCCCTTCTTTTCAGCAGCTGCCACCGTCTTCTGTGCATCTCGGAGCCTCTGGCGACGAGCAAGACTTGCCAAGGTGGGAGGCATCAGGACCAAGTCAAAACCCAGGCAAGTTGTCCTGGAACGCTTTCCATTCGCTTGCCGAGAGTGAATTCAACAGGCAGGAGAGCGGCAGCCACCGTCCTCCAGCAGTCGGAAGGTTTGGCACACAAGCCCGCTTCTTTGCGGCTTCGTTCTTCGCCTCTTCCAAGCAACCGCGATCTCTGCTTCTCGGAGGCGAAGAAGCGGCTAATTCGCGCACAGCTCAGTAGAGCGGCAGCGCAGCGCTCCGGAGCGCCGCTTCAAGCCGAAAGACGCCGGGAAGCGGCACTTTCCTCCGGATAGCTCCGGAGCCGCGCTTCTGCTTCTCTAGTCATCTCTAGCTTAGCGAAAAGCTTTCCCACTCCAGTTGGCAAGGGGAGAGCGTACCTGCACTGCACACTAACCGCGGTTTGCAAAGAAAGAGGATTTGCTGCACATTCCAAGGACACGGCTCTTTCCGAGGCAATCTGCAACCTGCTGTCAGATGGAAGTGCTCTCTGCCCTCTCCTGCCCAGCTCTAGGTACTAGCGGGCACTTTCCAGCCTGGCCGAGGCAAACAACCTCCAGAGATGTCACAGAGCATAAGTGGAGCACAGATGCTCAAAAGCAGCAAAGCTGAAGAGCCTGGCTCAGCTTCACTAGTGTGCAATTGACTGACTGCGAAAAACAAAGCAGCAGAGCACCGGGCTTCTGGGCGCTGTGAAGGCAATTGCCAAAACCAGGCAGCTGCTCCTTCCCAAGCACAGGCAGCTGCCTATGTTCTTGCTTGTCGACAAACTCACCGCTGCCCTTCTTTTCAGCAGCTGCCACCGTCTTCTGTGCATCTCGGAGCCTCTGGCGACGAGCAAGACTTGCCAAGGTGGGACGCATCCGGACCAAGTCAAAACCCAGGCAAGTTGTCCTGGAACGCTTTCCATTCGCTTGCCGAGAGTGAATTCAAGAGGCAGGAGAGCGGCAGCCACCGTCCTCCGGCAGTTGGAAGGCTTGGCACACAAGCCCGCTTCTTTGCGGCTTCGTTCTTCGCCTCTTCCAAGCAACCGCGATCCCTGCTTCTCGGAGGCGAAGAAGCGGCTAATTCGCGCACAGCTCAGTAGAGCGGCAGCGGAGCGCTCCGGAGCGCCGCTTCAAGCCGAAAGACGCCGGGAAGCGGCACTTTCCTCCGGATAGCTCCGGAGCCGCGCTTCTGCTTCTCTAGTCATCTCTAGCTTAGCGAAAAGCTTTCCCACTCCAGTTGGCAAGGGGAGAGCGTACCTGCACTGCACACTAACCGCGGTTTGCAAAGAAAGAGGATTTGCTGCACATTCCAAGGACACGGCTCTTTCCGAGGCAATCTGCAACCTGCTGTCAGATGGAAGTGCTCTCTGCCCTCTCCTGCCCAGCTCTAGGTACTAGCGGGCACTTGCCAGCCTGGCCGAGGCAAACAACCTCGAGAGATGTCACAGAGCATAAGTGGAGCACAGATGCTCAAAAGCAGCAAAGCTGAAGAGCCTGGCTCAGCTTGACTAGTGTGCAATTGACTGACTGCGAAAAACAAAGCAGCAGAGCACCGGGCTTCTGGGCGCTGTGAAGGCAATTGCCAAAACCAGGCAGCTGCTCCTTCCCAAGCACAGGCAGCTGCCTATGTTCTTGCTTGTCGACAAACTCACTGCTGCCCTTCTTTTCAGCAGCTGCCACCGTCTTCTGTGCATCTCGGAGCCTCTGGCGACGAGCAAGACTTGCTAAGGTGGGAGGCATCAGGACCAAGTCAAAACCCAGGCAAGTTGTCCTGGAACGCTTTCCATTCGCTTGCCGAGAGTGAATTCAACAGGCAGGAGAGCGGCAGCCACCGTCCTCCAGCAGTCGGAAGGCTTGGCACACAAGCCCGCTTCTTTGCGGCTTCGTTCTTCGCCTCTTCCAAGCAATCGCGATCCCTGCTTCTCGGAGGCGAAGAAGCGGCTAATTCGCGCACAGCTCAGTAGAGCGGCAGCGGAGCGCTCCGGAGCGCCGCTTCAAGCCGAAAGACGCCGGGAAGCGGCACTTTCCTCCGGATAGCTCCGGAGCCGCGCTTCTGCTTCTCTAGTCATCTCTAGCTTAGCGAAAAGCTTTCCCACTCCATTTGGAAAGGGGAGAGCGTACCTGCACTGCACACTAACCGCGGTTTGCAAAGAAAGAGGATTTGCTGCACATTCCAAGGACACGGCTCTTTCCGAGGCAATCTGCAACCTGCTGTCAGATGGAAGTGCTCTCTGCCCTCTCCTGCCCAGCTCTAGGTACTAGCGGGCACTTTCCAGCCTGGGCGAGGCAAACCACCTCCAGAGATGTCACAGAGCATAAGTGGAGCACAGATGCTCAAAAGCAGCAAAGCTGAAGAGCCTGGCTCAGCTTCACTAGTGTGCAATTGACTGACTGCGAAAAACAAAGCAGCAGAGCACCGGGCTTCTGGGCGCTGTGAAGGCAATTGCCAAAACCAGGCAGCTGCTCCTTCCCAAGCACAGGCAGCTGCCTATGTTCTTGCTTGTCGACAAACTCACCGCTGCCCTTCTTTTCAGCAGCTGCCACCGTCTTCTGTGCATCTCGGAGCCTCTGGCGACGAGCAAGACTTGCCAAGGTGGGAGGCATCAGGACCAAGTCAAAACCCAGGCAAGTTGTCCTGGAACGCTTTCCATTTGCTTGCCGAGAGTGAATTCAAGAGGCAGGAGAGCGGCAGCCACCGTCCTCCAGCAGTCGGAAGGCTTGGCACACAAGCCCGCTTCTTTGCGGCTTCGTTCTTCGCCTCTTCCAAGCAACCGCGATCTCTGCTTCTCGGAGGCGAAGAAGCGGCTAATTCGCGCACAGCTCAGTAGAGCGGCAGCGGAGCGCTCCGGAGCGCCGCTTCAAGCCGAAAGACGCCGGGAAGCGGCACTTTCCTCCGGATAGCTCCGGAGCCGCGCTTCTGCTTCTCTAGTCATCTCTAGCTTAGCGAAAAGCTTTCCCACTCCATTTGGCAAGGGGAGAGCGTACCTGCACTGCACACTAACCGCGGTTTGCAAAGAAAGAGGATTTGCTGCACATTCCAAGGACACGGCTCTTTCCGAGGCAATCTGCAACCTGCTGTCAGATGGAAGTGCTCTCTGCCCTCTCCTGCCCAGCTCTAGGTACTAGCGGGCACTTTCCAGCCTGGCCGAGGCAAACAACCTCCAGAGATGTCACAGAGCATAAGTGGAGCACAGATGCTCAAAAGCAGCAAAGCTGAAGAGCCTGGCTCAGCTTCACTAGTGTGCAATTGACTGACTGCGAAAAACAAAGCAGCAGAGCACCGGGCTTCTGGGCGCTGTGAAGGCAATTGCCAAAACCAGGCAGCTGCTCCTTCCCAAGCACAGGCAGCTGCCTATGTTCTTGCTTGTCGACAAACTCACCGCTGCCCTTCTTTTCAGCAGCTGCCACCGTCTTCTGTGCATCTCGGAGCCTCTGGCGACGAGCAAGACTTGCCAAGGTGGGACGCATAAGGACCAAGTCAAAACCCAGGCAAGTTGTCCTGGAACGCTTTCCATTCGCTTGCCGAGAGTGAATTCAACAGGCAGGAGAGCGGCAGCCACCGTCCTCCGGCAGTCGGAAGGCTTGGCACACAAGCCCGCTTCTTTGCGGCTTCGTTCTTCGCCTCTTCCAAGCAACCGCGATCCCTGCTTCTCGGAGGCGAAGAAGCGGCTAATTCGCGCACAGCTCAGTAGAGCGGCAGCGGAGCGCTCCGGAGCGCCGCTTCAAGCCGAAAGACGCCGGGAAGCGGCACTTTCCTCCGGATAGCTCCGGAGCCGCGCTTCTGCTTCTCTAGTCATCTCTAGCTTAGCGAAAAGCTTTCCCACTCCAGTTGGCAAGGGGAGAGCGTACCTGCACTGCACACTAACCGCGGTTTGCAAAGAAAGAGGATTTGCTGCACATTCCAAGGACACGGCTCTTTCCGAGGCAATCTGCAACCTGCTGTCAGATGGAAGTGCTCTCTGCCCTCTCCTGCCCAGCTCTAGGTACTAGCGGGCACTTTCCAGCCTGGGCGAGGCAAACCACCTCCAGAGATGTCACAGAGCATAAGTGGAGCACAGATGCTCAAAAGCAGCAAAGCTGAAGAGCCGTGCTCAGCTTCACTAGTGTGCAATTGACTGACTGTGAAAAACAAAGCAGCAGAGCACCGGGCTTCTGGGCGCTGTGAAGGCAATTGCCAAAACCAGGCAGCTGCTCCTTCCCAAGCACAGGCAGCTGCCTATGTTCTTGCTTGTCGACAAACTCACCGCTGCCCTTCTTTTCAGCAGCTGCCACCGTCTTCTGTGCATCTCGGAGCCTCTGGCGACGAGCAAGACTTGCCAAGGTGGGACGCATCAGGACCAAGTCAAAACCCAGGCAAGTTGTCCTGGAACGCTTTCCATTCGCTTGCCGAGAGTGAATTCAAGAGGCAGGAGAGCGGCAGCCACCGTCCTCCGGCAGTCGGAAGGCTTCGCACACAAGCCCGCTTCTTTGCGGCTTCGTTCTTCGCCTCTTCCAAGCAACCGCGATCTCTGCTTCTCGGAGGCGAAGAAGCGGCTAATTCGCGCACAGCTCAGTAGAGCGGCAGCGCAGCGCTCCGGAGCGCCGCTTCAAGCCGAAAGACGCCGGGAAGCGGCACTTTCCTCCGGATAGCTCCGGAGCCGCGCTTCTGCTTCTCTAGTCATCTCTAGCTTAGCGAAAAGCTTTCCCACTCCAGTTGGCAAGGGGAGAGCGTACCTGCACTGCACACTAACCGCGGTTTGCAAAGAAAGAGGATTTGCTGCACATTCCAAGGACACGGCTCTTTCCGAGGCAATCTGCAACCTGCTGTCAGATGGAAGTGCTCTCTGCCCTCTCCTGCCCAGCTCTAGGTACTAGCGGGCACTTTCCAGCCTGGGCGAGGCAAACAACCTCCAGAGATGTCACAGAGCATAAGTGGAGCACAGATGCTCAAAAGCAGCAAAGCTGAAGAGCCTGGCTCAGCTTCACTAGTGTGCAATTGACTGACTGCGAAAAACAAAGCAGCAGAGCACCGGGCTTCTGGGCGCTGTGAAGGCAATTGCCAAAACCAGGCAGCTGCTCCTTCCCAAGCACAGGCAGCTGCCTATGTTCTTGCTTGTCGACAAACTCACCGCTGCCCTTCTTTTCAGCAGCTGCCACCGTCTTCTGTGCATCTCGGAGCCTCTGGCGACGAGCAAGACTTGCCAAGGTGGGACGCATCAGGACCAAGTCAAAACCAGGCAAGTTGTCCTGGAACGCTTTCCATTCGCTTGCCGAGAGTGAATTCAAGAGGCAGGAGAGCGGCAGCCACCGTCCTCCGGCAGTCGGAAGGCTTCGCACACAAGCCCGCTTCTTTGCGGCTTCGTTCTTCGCCTCTTCCAAGCAACCGCGATCCCTGCTTCTCGGAGGCGAAGAAGCGGCTAATTCGCGCACAGCTCAGTAGAGCGGCAGCGGAGCGCTCCGGAGCGCCGCTTCAAGCCGAAAGACGCCGGGAAGCGGCACTTTCCTCCGGATAGCTCCGGAGCCGTGCTTCTGCTTCTCTAGTCATCTCTAGCTTAGCGAAAAGCTTTCCCACTCCAGTTGGCAAGGGGAGAGCGTACCTGCACTGCACACTAACCGCGGTTTGCAAAGAAAGAGGATTTGCTGCACATTCCAAGGACACGGCTCTTTCCGAGGCAATCTGCAACCTGCTGTCAGATGGAAGTGCTCTCTGCCCTCTCCTGCCCAGCTCTAGGTACTAGCGGGCACTTTCCAGCCTGGCCGAGGCAAACAACCTCCAGAGATGTCACAGAGCATAAGTGGAGCACAGATGCTCAAAAGCAGCAAAGCTGAAGAGCCTGGCTCAGCTTCACTAGTGTGCAATTGACTGACTGCGAAAAACAAAGCAGCAGAGCACCGGGCTTCTGGGCGCTGTGAAGGCAATTGCCAAAACCAGGCAGCTGCTCCTTCCCAAGCACAGGCAGCTGCCTATGTTCTTGCTTGTCGACAAACTCACTGCTGCCCTTCTTTTCAGCAGCTGCCACCGTCTTCTGTGCATCTCGGAGCCTCTGGCGACGAGCAAGACTTGCCAAGGTGGGACGCATCAGGACCAAGTCAAAACCCAGGCAAGTTGTCCTGGAACGCTTTCCATTCGCTTGCCGAGAGTGAATTCAACAGGCAGGAGAGCGGCAGCCACCGTCCTCCAGCAGTCGGAAGGCTTGGCACACAAGCCCGCTTCTTTGCGGCTTCGTTCTTCGCCTCTTCCAAGCAATCGCGATCCCTGCTTCTCGGAGGCGAAGAAGCGGCTAATTCGCGCACAGCTCAGTAGAGCGGCAGCGGAGCGCTCCGGAGCGCCGCTTCAAGCCGAAAGACGCCGGGAAGCGGCACTTTCCTCCGGATAGCTCCGGAGCCGCGCTTCTGCTTCTCTAGTCATCTCTAGCTTAGCGAAAAGCTTTCCCACTCCATTTGGAAAGGGGAGAGCGTACCTGCACTGCACACTAACCGCGGTTTGCAAAGAAAGAGGATTTGCTGCACATTCCAAGGACACGGCTCTTTCCCAGGCAATCTGCAACCTGCTGTCAGATGGAAGTGCTCTCTGCCCTCTCCTGCCCAGCTCTAGGTACTAGCGGGCACTTTCCAGCCTGGGCGAGGCAAACCACCTCCAGAGATGTCACAGAGCATAAGTGGAGCACAGATGCTCAAAAGCAGCAAAGCTGAAGAGCCTGGCTCAGCTTCACTAGTGTGCAATTGACTGACTGCGAAAAACAAAGCAGCAGAGCACCGGGCTTCTGGGCGCTGTGAAGGCAATTGCCAAAACCAGGCAGCTGCTCCTTCCCAAGCACAGGCAGCTGCCTATGTTCTTGCTTGTCGACAAACTCACCGCTGCCCTTCTTTTCAGCAGCTGCCACCGTCTTCTGTGCATCTCGGAGCCTCTGGCGACGAGCAAGACTTGCCAAGGTGGGACGCATCAGGACCAAGTCAAAACCCAGGCAAGTTGTCCTGGAACGCTTTCCATTCGCTTGCCGAGAGTGAATTCAACAGGCAGGAGAGCGGCAGCCACCGTCCTCCAGCAGTCGGAAGGCTTCGCACACAAGCCCGCTTCTTTGCGGCTTCGTTCTTCGCCTCTTCCAAGCAACCGCGATCTCTGCTTCTCGGAGGCGAAGAAGCGGCTAATTCGCGCACAGCTCAGTAGAGCGGCAGCGGAGCGCTCCGGAGCGCCGCTTCAAGCCGAAAGACGCCGGGAAGCGGCACTTTCCTCCGGATAGCTCCGGAGCCGCGCTTCTGCTTCTCTAGTCATCTCTAGCTTAGCGAAAAGCTTTCCCACTCCATTTGGAAAGGGGAGAGCGTACCTGCACTGCACACTAACCGCGGTTTGCAAAGAAAGAGGATTTGCTGCACATTCCAAGGACACGGCTCTTTCTGAGGCAATCTGCAACCTGCTGTCAGATGGAAGTGCTCTCTGCCCTCTCCTGCCCAGCTCTAGGTACTAGCGGGCACTTTCCAGCCTGGGCGAGGCAAACAACCTCCAGAGATGTCAAAGAGCATAAGTGGAGCACAGATGCTCAAAAGCAGCAAAGCTGAAGAGCCTGGCTCAGCTTCACTAGTGTGCAATTGACTGACTGCGAAAAACAAAGCAGCAGAGCACCGGGCTTCTGGGCGCTGTGAAGGCACTTGCCAAAACCAGGCAGCTGCTCCTTCCCAAACACACTCAGCTGCCTATGTTCTTGCTTGTCGACAAACTCACTGCTGCCCTTCTTTTCAGCAGCTGCCACCGTCTTCTGTGCATCTCGGAGCCTCTGGCGACGAGCAAGACTTGCCAAGGTGGGACGCATCAGGACCAAGTCAAAACCAGGCAAGTTGTCCTGGAACGCTTTCCATTCGCTTGCCGAGAGTGAATTCAACAGGCAGGAGAGCGGCAGCCACCGTCCTCCAGCAGTCGGAAGGCTTCGCACACAAGCCCGCTTCTTTGCGGCTTCGTTCTTCGCCTCTTCCAAGCAACCGCGATCTCTGCTTCTCGGAGGCGAAGAAGCGGCTAATTCGCGCACAGCTCAGTAGAGCGGCAGCGGAGCGCTCCGGAGCGCCGCTTCAAGCCGAAAGACGCCGGGAAGCGGCACTTTCCTCCGGATAGCTCCGGAGCCGCGCTTCTGCTTCTCTAGTCATCTCTAGCTTAGCGAAAAGCTTTCCCACTCCAGTTGGCAAGGGGAGAGCGTACCTGCACTGCACACTAACCGCGGTTTGCAAAGAAAGAGGATTTGCTGCACATTCCAAGGACACGGCTCTTTCCCAGGCAATCTGCAACCTGCTGTCAGATGGAAGTGCTCTCTGCCCTCTCCTGCCCAGCTCTAGGTACTAGCGGGCACTTTCCAGCCTGGGCGAGGCAAACAACCTCCAGAGATGTCAAAGAGCATAAGTGGAGCACAGATGCTCAAAAGCAGCAAAGCTGAAGAGCCTGGCTCAGCTTCACTAGTGTGCAATTGACTGACTGCGAAAAACAAAGCAGCAGAGCACCGGGCTTCTGGGCGCTGTGAAGGCACTTGCCAAAACCAGGCAGCTGCTCCTTCCCAAACACACTCAGCTGCCTATGTTCTTGCTTGTCGACAAACTCACTGCTGCCCTTCTTTTCAACAGCTGCCACCGTCTTCTGTGCATCTCGGAGCCTCTGGCGACGAGCAAGACTTGCCAAGGTGGGAGGCATCAGGACCAAGTCAAAACCCAGGCAAGTTGTCCTGGAACGCTTTCCATTCGCTTGCCGAGAGTGAATTCAAGAGGCAGGAGAGCGGCAGCCACCGTCCTCCAGCAGTCGGAAGGCTTGGCACACAAGCCCGCTTCTTTGCGGCTTCGTTCTTCGCCTCTTCCAAGCAACCGCGATCTCTGCTTCTCGGAGGCGAAGAAGCGGCTAATTCGCGCACAGCTCAGTAGAGCGGCAGCGGAGCGCTCCGGAGCGCCGCTTCAAGCCGAAAGACGCCGGGAAGCGGCACTTTCCTCCGGATAGCTCCGGAGCCGCGCTTCTGCTTCTCTAGTCATCTCTAGCTTAGCGAAAAGCTTTCCCCACTCCATTTGGCAAGGGGAGAGCGTACCTGCACTGCACACTAACCGCGGTTTGCAAAGAAAGAGGATTTGCTGCACATTCCAAGGACACGGCTCTTTCCGAGGCAATCTGCAACCTGCTGTCAGATGGAAGTGCTCTCTGCCCTCTCCTGCCCAGCTCTAGGTACTAGCGGGCACTTTCCAGCCTGGCCGAGGCAAACAACCTCCAGAGATGTCACAGAGCATAAGTGGAGCACAGATGCTCAAAAGCAGCAAAGCTGAAGAGCCTGGCTCAGCTTCACTAGTGTGCAATTGACTGACTGCGAAAAACAAAGCAGCACAGCACCGGGCTTCTGGGCGCTGTGAAGGCAATTGCCAAAACCAGGCAGCTGCTCCTTCCCAAGCACAGGCAGCTGCCTATGTTCTTGCTTGTCGACAAACTCACCGCTGCCCTTCTTTTCAGCAGCTGCCACCGTCTTCTGTGCATCTCGGAGCCTCTGGCGACGAGCAAGACTTGCCAAGGTGGGACGCATCAGGACCAAGTCAAAACCCAGGCAAGTTGTCCTGGAACGCTTTCCATTCGCTTGCCGAGAGTGAATTCCAGAGGCAGGAGAGCGGCAGCCACCGTCCTCCGGCAGTCTGAAGGCTTGGCACACAAGCCCGCTTCTTTGCGGCTTCGTTCTTCGCCTCTTCCAAGCAACCGTGATCTCTGCTTCTCGGAGGCGAAGAAGCGGCTAATTCGCGCACAGCTCAGTAGAGCGCCAGCGGAGCGCTCCGGAGCGCAGCTTCAAGCCGAAAGATGCCGGGAAGCGGCACTTTCCTCCGGATAGCTCCGGAGCCGCGCTTCTGCTTCTCTAGTCATCTCTAGCTTAGCGAAAAGCTTTCCCACTCCATTTGGCAAGGGGAGAACGTACATGCACTGCACACTAACCGCGGTTTGCAAAGAAAGAGGATTTGCTGCACATTCCAAGGACACGGCTCTTTCCGAGGCAATCTGCAACCTGCTGTCAGATGGAAGTGCTCTCTGCCCTCTCCTGCCCAGCTCTAGGTACTAGCGGGCACTTTCCAGCCTGGCCGAGGCAAACAACCTCGAGAGATGTCACAGAGCCTAAGTGGAGCACAGATGCTCAAAAGCAGCAAAGCTGAAGAGCCTGGCTCAGCTTCACTAGTGTGCAATTGACTGACTGCGAAAAACAAAGCAGCAGAGCACCGGGCTTCTGGGCGCTGTGAAGGCAATTGCCAAAACCAGGCAGCTGCTCCTTCCCAAGCACAGGCAGCTGCCTATGTTCTTGCTTGTCGACAAACTCACCGCTGCCCTTCTTTTCAGCAGCTGCCACCGTCTTCTGTGCATCTCGGAGCCTCTGGCGACGAGCAAGACTTGCCAAGGTGGGAGGCATCAGGACCAAGTCAAAACCCAGGCAAGTTGTCCTGGAACGCTTTCCATTCGCTTGCCGAGAGTGAATTCAAGAGGCAGGAGAGCGGCAGCCACCGTCCTCCAGCAGTCGGAAGGCTTGGCACACAAGCCCGCTTCTTTGCGGCTTCGTTCTTCGCCTCTTCCAAGCAACCGCGATCTCTGCTTCTCGGAGGCGAAGAAGCGGCTAATTCGCGCACAGCTCAGTAGAGCGGCAGCGGAGCGCTCCGGAGCGCCGCTTCAAGCCGAAAGACGCCGGGAAGCGGCACTTTCCTCCTGATAGCTCCGGAGCCGCGCTTCTGCTTCTCTAGTCATCTCTAGCTTAGCGAAAAGCTTTCCCACTCCATTTGGCAAGGGGAGAGCGTACCTGCACTGCACACTAACCGCGGTTTGCAAAGAAAGAGGATTTGCTGCACATTCCAAGGACACGGCTCTTTCCGAGGCAATCTGCAACCTGCTGTCAGATGGAAGTGCTCTCTGCCCTCTCCTGCCCAGCTCTAGGTACTAGCGGGCACTTTCCAGCCTGGCCGAGGCAAACAACCTCCAGAGATGTCACAGAGCATAAGTGGAGCACAGATGCTCAAAAGCAGCAAAGCTGAAGAGCCTGGCTCAGCTTGACTAGTGTGCAATTGACTGACTGCGAAAAACAAAGCAGCAGAGCACCGGGCTTCTGGGCGCTGTGAAGGCAATTGCCAAAACCAGGCAGCTGCTCCTTCCCAAGCACAGGCAGCTGCCTATGTTCTTGCTTGTCGACAAACTCACCGCTGCCCTTCTTTTCAGCAGCTGCCACCGTCTTCTGTGCATCTCGGAGCCTCTGGCGACGAGCAAGACTTGCCAAGGTGGGACGCATCAGGACCAAGTCAAAACCCAGGCAAGTTGTCCTGGAACGCTTTCCATTCGCTTGCCGAGAGTGAATTCAACAGGCAGGAGAGCGGCAGCCACCGTCCTCCGGCAGTCTGAAGGCTTCGCACACAAGCCCGCTTCTTTGCGGCTTCGTTCTTCGCCTCTTCCAAGCAACCGCGATCTCTGCTTCTCGGAGGCGAAGAAGCGGCTAATTCGCGCACAGCTCAGTAGAGCGCCAGCGCAGCGCTCCGGAGCGCCGCTTCAAGCCGAAAGACGCCGGGAAGCGGCACTTTCCTCCGGATAGCTCCGGAGCCGCGCTTCTGCTTCTCTAGTCATCTCTAGCTTAGCGAAAAGCTTTCCCACTCCATTTGGCAAGGGGAGAGCGTACCTGCACTGCACACTAACCGCGGTTTGCAAAGAAAGAGGATTTGCTGCACATTCCAAGGACACGGCTCTTTCCGAGGCAATCTGCAACCTGCTGTCAGATGGAAGTGCTCTCTGCCCTCTCCTGCCCAGCTCTAGGTACTAGCGGGCACTTTCCAGCCTGGGCGAGGCAAACAACCTCCAGAGATGTCACAGAGCATAAGTGGAGCACAGATGCTCAAAAGCAGCAAAGCTGAAGAGCCTGGCTCAGCTTCACTAGTGTGCAATTGACTGACTGCGAAAAACAAAGCAGCAGAGCACCGGGCTTCTGGGCGCTGTGAAGGCAATTGCCAAAACCAGGCAGCTGCTCCTTCCCAAGCACACTCAGCTGCCTATGTTCTTGCTTGTCGACAAACTCACTGCTGCCCTTCTTTTCAGCAGCTGCCACCGTCTTCTGTGCATCTCGGAGCCTCTGGCGACGAGCAAGACTTGCCAAGGTGGGACGCATCAGGACCAAGTCAAAACCCAGGCAAGTTGTCCTGGAACGCTTTCCATTTGCTTGCCGAGAGTGAATTCAAGAGGCAGGAGAGCGGCAGCCACCGTCCTCCAGCAGTCGGAAGGCTTCGCACACAAGCCCGCTTCTTTGCGGCTTCGTTCTTCGCCTCTTCCAAGCAACCACGATCTCTGCTTCTCGGAGGCGAAGAAGCGGCTAATTCGCGCACAGCTCAGTAGAGCGCCAGCGGAGCGCTCCGGAGCGCCGCTTCAAGCCGAAAGACGCCGGGAAGCGGCACTTTCCTCCGGATAGCTCCGGAGCCGCGCTTCTGCTTCTCTAGTCATCTCTAGCTTAGCGAAAAGCTTTCCCACTCCATTTGGCAAGGGGAGAGCGTACCTGCACTGCACACTAACCGCGGTTTGCAAAGAAAGAGGATTTGCTGCACATTCCAAGGACACGGCTCTTTCCCAGGCAATCTGCAACCTGCTGTCAGATGGAAGTGCTCTCTGCCCTCTCCTGCCCAGCTCTAGGTACTAGCGGGCACTTTCCAGCCTGGCCGAGGCAAACAACCTCCAGAGATGTCACAGAGCATAAGTGGAGCACAGATGCTCAAAAGCAGCAAAGCTGAAGAGCCTGGCTCAGCTTCACTAGTGTGCAATTGACTGACTGCGAAAAACAAAGCAGCACAGCACCGGGCTTCTGGGCGCTGTGAAGGCAATTGCCAAAACCAGGCAGCTGCTCCTTCCCAAGCACAGGCAGCTGCCTATGTTCTTGCTTGTCGACAAACTCACCGCTGCCCTTCTTTTCAGCAGCTGCCACCGTCTTCTGTGCATCTCGGAGCCTCTGGCGACGAGCAAGACTTGCCAAGGTGGGAGGCATCAGGACCAAGTCAAAACCCAGGCAAGTTGTCCTGGAACGCTTTCCATTCGCTTGCCGAGAGTGAATTCAACAGGCAGGAGAGCGGCAGCCACCGTCCTCCGGCAGTCTGAAGGCTTCGCACACAAGCCCGCTTCTTTGCGGCTTCGTTCTTCGCCTCTTCCAAGCAACCGCGATCTCTGCTTCTCGGAGGCGAAGAAGCGGCTAATTCGCGCACAGCTCAGTAGAGCGCCAGCGGAGCGCTCCGGAGCGCCGCTTCAAGCCGAAAGACGCCGGGAAGCGGCACTTTCCTCCGGATAGCTCCGGAGCCGCGCTTCTGCTTCTCTAGTCATCTCTAGCTTAGCGAAAAGCTTTCCCACTCCATTTGGCAAGGGGAGAGCGTACCTGCACTGCACACTAACCGCGGTTTGCAAAGAAAGAGGATTTGCTGCACATTCCAAGGACACGGCTCTTTCCGAGGCAATCTGCAACCTGCTGTCAGATGGAAGTGCTCTCTGCCCTCTCCTGCCCAGCTCTAGGTACTAGCGGGCACTTTCCAGCCTGGCCGAGGCAAACAACCTCCAGAGATGTCACAGAGCATAAGTGGAGCACAGATGCTCAAAGCAGCAAAGCTGAAGAGCCTGGCTCAGCTTCACTAGTGTGCAATTGACTGACTGCGAAAAACAAAGCAGCACAGCACCGGGCTTCTGGGCGCTGTGAAGGCAATTGCCAAAACCAGGCAGCTGCTCCTTCCCAAGCACAGGCAGCTGCCTATGTTCTTGCTTGTCGACAAACTCACCGCTGCCCTTCTTTTCAGCAGCTGCCACCGTCTTCTGTGCATCTCGGAGCCTCTGGCGACGAGCAAGACTTGCCAAGGTGGGACGCATCAGGACCAAGTCAAAACCCAGGCAAGTTGTCCTGGAACGCTTTCCATTCGCTTGCCGAGAGTGAATTCAACAGCAGTAGAGCGGCAGCCACCGTCCTCCAGCAGTCGGAAGGCTTCGCACACAAGCCCGCTTCTTTGCGGCTTCGTTCTTCGCCTCTTCCAAGCAACCGCGATCTCTGCTTCTCGGAGGCGAAGAAGCGGCTAATTCGCGCACAGCTCAGTAGAGCGGCAGCGGAGCGCTCCGGAGCGCCGCTTCAAGCCGAAAGACGCCGGGAAGCGGCACTTTCCTCCGGATAGCTCCGGAGCCGCGCTTCTGCTTCTCTAGTCATCTCTAGCTTAGCGAAAAGCTTTCCCACTCCATTTGGCAAGGGGAGAGCGTACCTGCACTGCACACTAACCGCGGTTTGCAAAGAAAGAGGATTTGCTGCACATTCCAAGGACACGGCTCTTTCCGAGGCAATCTGCAACCTGCTGTCAGATGGAAGTGCTCTCTGCCCTCTCCTGCCCAGCTCTAGGTACTAGCGGGCACTTTCCAGCCTGGCCGAGGCAAACAACCTCCAGCGATGTCACACAGCATAAGTGGAGCACAGATGCTCAAAAGCAGCAAAGCTGAAGAGCCTGGCTCAGCTTCACTAGTGTGCAATTGACTGACTGCGAAAAACAAAGCAGCAGAGCACCGGGCTTCTGGGCGCTGTGAAGGCAATTGCCAAAACCAGGCAGCTGCTCCTTCCCAAGCACAGGCAGCTGCCTATGTTCTTGCTTGTCGACAAACTCACTGCTGCCCTTCTTTTCAGCAGCTGCCACCGTCTTCTGTGCATCTAGGAGCCTCTGGCGACGAGCAAGACTTGCCAAGGTGGGACGCATCAGGACCAAGTCAAAACCCAGGCAAGTTGTCCTGGAACGCTTTCCATTCGCTTGCCGAGAGTGAATTCAACAGGCAGGAGAGCGGTCGCCACCGTCCTCCAGCAGTCGGAAGGCTTGGCACACAAGCCCGCTTCTTTGCGGCTTCGTTCTTCGCCTCTTCCAAGCAACCGCGATCTCTGCTTCTCGGAGGCGAAGAAGCGGCTAATTCGCGCACAGCTCAGTAGAGCGGCAGCGGAGCGCTCCGGAGCGCCGCTTCAAGCCGAAAGACGCCGGGAAGCGGCACTTTCCTCCGGATAGCTCCGGAGCCGCGCTTCTGCTTCTCTAGTCATCTCTAGCTTAGCGAAAAGCTTTCCCACTCCATTTGGCAAGGGGAGAGCGTACCTGCACTGCACACTAACCGCGGTTTGCAAAGAAAGAGGATTTGCTGCACATTCCAAGGACACGGCTCTTTCCGAGGCAACCTGCAACCTGCTGTCAGATGGAAGTGCTCTCTGCCCTCTCCTGCCCAGCTCTAGGTACTAGCGGGCACTTTCCAGCCTGGCCGAGGCAAACAACCTCCAGCGATGTCACAGAGCATAAGTGGAGCACAGATGCTCAAAAGCAGCAAAGCTGAAGAGCCTGGCTCAGCTTCACTAGTGTGCAATTGACTGACTGCGAAAAACAAAGCAGCAGAGCACCGGGCTTCTGGGCGCTGTGAAGGCAATTGCCAAAACCAGGCAGCTGCTCCTTCCCAAGCACAGGCAGCTGCCTATGTTCTTGCTTGTCGACAAACTCACCGCTGCCCTTCTTTTCAGCAGCTGCCACCGTCTTCTGTGCATCTCGGAGCCTCTGGCGACGAGCAAGACTTGCCAAGGTGGGACGCATCAGGACCAAGTCAAAACCCAGGCAAGTTGTCCTGGAACGCTTTCCATTCGCTTGCCGAGAGTGAATTCAACAGGCAGTAGAGCGGCAGCCACCGTCCTCCAGCAGTCGGAAGGCTTGGCACACAAGCCCGCTTCTTTGCGGCTTCGTTCTTCGCCTCTTCCAAGCAACCGCGATCTCTGCTTCTCGGAGGCGAAGAAGCGGCTAATTCGCGCACAGCTCAGTAGAGCGGCAGCGGAGCGCTCCGGAGCGCCGCTTCAAGCCGAAAGACGCCGGGAAGCGGCACTTTCCTCCTGATAGCTCCGGAGCCGCGCTTCTGCTTCTCTAGTCATCTCTAGCTTAGCGAAAAGCTTTCCCACTCCATTTGGCAAGGGGAGAGCGTACCTGCACTGCACACTAACCGCGGTTTGCAAAGAAAGAGGATTTGCTGCACATTCCAAGGACACGGCTCTTTCCGAGGCAATCTGCAACCTGCTGTCAGATGGAAGTGCTCTCTGCCCTCTCCTGCCCAGCTCTAGGTACTAGCGGGCACTTTCCAGCCTGGCCGAGGCAAACAACCTCGAGAGATGTCACAGAGCATAAGTGGAGCACAGATGCTCAAAAGCAGCAAAGCTGAAGAGCCTGGCTCAGCTTGACTAGTGTGCAATTGACTGACTGCGAAAAACAAAGCAGCAGAGCACCGGGCTTCTGGGCGCTGTGAAGGCAATTGCCAAAACCAGGCAGCTGCTCCTTCCCAAGCACAGGCAGCTGCCTATGTTCTTGCTTGTCGACAAACTCACCGCTGCCCTTCTTTTCAGCAGCTGCCACCGTCTTCTGTGCATCTCGGAGCCTCTGGCGACGAGCAAGACTTGCCAAGGTGGGACGCATCAGGACCAAGTCAAAACCCAGGCAAGTTGTCCTGGAACGCTTTCCATTCGCTTGCCGAGAGTGAATTCAACAGGCAGGAGAGCGGCAGCCACCGTCCTCCGGCAGTCTGAAGGCTTCGCACACAAGCCCGCTTCTTTGCGGCTTCGTTCTTCGCCTCTTCCAAGCAACCGCGATCTCTGCTTCTCGGAGGCGAAGAAGCGGCTAATTCGCGCACAGCTCAGTAGAGCGCCAGCGGAGCGCTCCGGAGCGCCGCTTCAAGCCGAAAGACGCCGGGAAGCGGCACTTTCCTCCGGATAGCTCCGGAGCCGCGCTTCTGCTTCTCTAGTCATCTCTAGCTTAGCGAAAAGCTTTCCCACTCCAGTTGGCAAGGGGAGAGCGTACCTGCACTGCACACTAACCGCGGTTTGCAAAGAAAGAGGATTTGCTGCACATTCCAAGGACACGGCTCTTTCCGAGGCAATCTGCAACCTGCTGTCAGATGGAAGTGCTCTCTGCCCTCTCCTGCCCAGCTCTAGGTACTAGCGGGCACTTTCCAGCCTGGCCGAGGCAAACAACCTCCAGCGATGTCACACAGCATAAGTGGAGCACAGATGCTCAAAAGCAGCAAAGCTGAAGAGCCTGGCTCAGCTTCACTAGTGTGCAATTGACTGACTGCGAAAAACAAAGCAGCACAGCACCGGGCTTCTGGGCGCTGTGAAGGCAATTGCCAAAACCAGGCAGCTGCTCCTTCCCAAGCACAGGCAGCTGCCTATGTTCTTGCTTGTCGACAAACTCACTGCTGCCCTTCTTTTCAGCAGCTGCCACCGTCTTCTGTGCATCTAGGAGCCTCTGGCGACGAGCAAGACTTGCCAAGGTGGGACGCATCAGGACCAAGTCAAAACCCAGGCAAGTTGTCCTGGAACGCTTTCCATTCGCTTGCCGAGAGTGAATTCAACAGGCAGGAGAGCGGTCGCCACCGTCCTCCAGCAGTCGGAAGGCTTGGCACACAAGCCCGCTTCTTTGCGGCTTCGTTCTTCGCCTCTTCCAAGCAACCGCGATCTCTGCTTCTCGGAGGCGAAGAGCGGCTAATTCGCGCACAGCTCAGTAGAGCGGCAGCGGAGCGCTCCGGAGCGCCGCTTCAAGCCGAAAGACGCCGGGAAGCGGCACTTTCCTCCGGATAGCTCCGGAGCCGCGCTTCTGCTTCTCTAGTCATCTCTAGCTTAGCGAAAAGCTTTCCCACTCCATTTGGCAAGGGGAGAGCGTACCTGCACTGCACACTAACCGCGGTTTGCAAAGAAAGAAGATTTGCTGCACATTCCAAGGACACGGCTCTTTCCGAGGCAATCTGCAACCTGCTGTCAGATGGAAGTGCTCTCTGCCCTCTCCTGCCCAGCTCTAGGTACTAGCGGGCACTTTCCAGCCTGGGCGAGGCAAACAACCTCCAGCGATGTCACAGAGCATAAGTGGAGCACAGATGCTCAAAAGCAGCAAAGCTGAAGAGCCTGGCTCAGCTTCACTAGTGTGCAATTGACTGACTGCGAAAAACAAAGCAGCAGAGCACCGGGCTTCTGGGCGCTGTGAAGGCAATTGCCAAAACCAGGCAGCTGCTCCTTCCCAAGCACAGGCAGCTGCCTATGTTCTTGCTTGTCGACAAACTCACCGCTGCCCTTCTTTTCAGCAGCTGCCACCGTCTTCTGTGCATCTCGGAGCCTCTGGCGACGAGCAAGACTTGCCAAGGTGGGACGCATCAGGACCAAGTCAAAACCCAGGCAAGTTGTCCTGGAACGCTTTCCATTCGCTTGCCGAGAGTGAATTCAAGAGGCAGTAGAGCGGCAGCCACCGTCCTCCAGCAGTCGGAAGGCTTCGCACACAAGCCCGCTTCTTTGCGGCTTCGTTCTTCGCCTCTTCCAAGCAACCACGATCTCTGCTTCTCGGAGGCGAAGAAGCGGCTAATTCGCGCACAGCTCAGTAGAGCGCCAGCGGAGCGCTCCGGAGCGCCGCTTCAAGCCGAAAGACGCCGGGAAGCGGCACTTTCCTCCGGATAGCTCCGGAGCCGCGCTTCTGCTTCTCTAGTCATCTCTAGCTTAGCGAAAAGCTTTCCCACTCCATTTGGCAAGGGGAGAGCGTACCTGCACTGCACACTAACCGCGGTTTGCAAAGAAAGAGGATTTGCTGCACATTCCAAGGACACGGCTCTTTCCCAGGCAATCTGCAACCTGCTGTCAGATGGAAGTGCTCTCTGCCCTCTCCTGCCCAGCTCTAGGTACTAGCGGGCACTTTCCAGCCTGGCCGAGGCAAACAACCTCGAGAGATGTCACAGAGCATAAGTGGAGCACAGATGCTCAAAAGCAGCAAAGCTGAAGAGCCTGGCTCAGCTTGACTAGTGTGCAATTGACTGACTGCGAAAAACAAAGCAGCAGAGCACCGGGCTTCTGGGCGCTGTGAAGGCAATTGCCAAAACCAGGCAGCTGCTCCTTCCCAAGCACAGGCAGCTGCCTATGTTCTTGCTTGTCGACAAACTCACCGCTGCCCTTCTTTTCAGCAGCTGCCACCGTCTTCTGTGCATCTCGGAGCCTCTGGCGACGAGCAAGACTTGCCAAGGTGGGACGCATCAGGACCAAGTCAAAACCCAGGCAAGTTGTCCTGGAACGCTTTCCATTCGCTTGCCGAGAGTGAATTCAAGAGGCAGGAGAGCGGCAGCCACCGTCCTCCGGCAGTCTGAAGGCTTGGCACACAAGCCCGCTTCTTTGCGGCTTCGTTCTTCGCCTCTTCCAAGCAACCGCGATCTCTGCTTCTCGGAGGCGAAGAAGCGGCTAATTCGCGCACAGCTCAGTAGAGCGGCAGCGGAGCGCTCCGGAGCGCCGCTTCAAGCCGAAAGACGCCGGGAAGCGGCACTTTCCTCCGGATAGCTCCGGAGCCGCGCTTCTGCTTCTCTAGTCATCTCTAGCTTAGCGAAAAGCTTTCCCACTCCATTTGGCAAGGGGAGAGCGTACCTGCACTGCACACTAACCGCGGTTTGCAAAGAAAGAGGATTTGCTGCACATTCCAAGGACACGGCTCTTTCCGAGGCAATCTGCAACCTGCTGTCAGATGGAAGTACTCTCTGCCCTCTCCTGCCCAGCTCTAGGTACTAGCGGGCACTTTCCAGCCTGGCCGAGGCAAACAACCTCCAGCGGAGTCACACAGCATAAGTGGAGCACAGATGCTCAAAAGCAGCAAAGCTGAAGAGCCTGGCTCAGCTTCACTAGTGTGCAATTGACTGACTGCGAAAAACAAAGCAGCACAGCACCGGGCTTCTGGGCGCTGTGAAGCAATTGCCAAAACCAGGCAGCTGCTCCTTCCCAAGCACAGGCAGCTGCTTATGTTCTTGCTTGTCGACAAACTCACCGCTGCCCTTCTTTTCAGCAGCTGCCACCGTCTTCTGTGCATCTCGGAGCCTCTGGCGACGAGCAAGACTTGCCAAGGTGGGAGGCATCAGGACCAAGTCAAAACCCAGGCAAGTTGTCCTGGAACGCTTTCCATTCGCTTGCCGAGAGTGAATTCAAGAGGCAGGAGAGCGGCAGCCACCGTCCTCCAGCAGTCGGAAGGCTTGGCACACAAGCCCGCTTCTTTGCGGCTTCGTTCTTCGCCTCTTCCAAGCAACCGCGATCTCTGCTTCTCGGAGGCGAAGAAGCGGCTAATTCGCGCACAGCTCAGTAGAGCGCCAGCGGAGCGCTCCGGAGCGCCGCTTCAAGCCGAAAGACGCCGGGAAGCGGCACTTTCCTCCGGATAGCTCCGGAGCCGCGCTTCTGCTTCTCTAGTCATCTCTAGCTTAGCGAAAAGCTTTCCCACTCCATTTGGCAAGGGGAGAGCGTACCTGCACTGCACACTAACCGCGGTTTGCAAAGAAAGAGGATTTGCTGCACATTCCAAGGACACGGCTCTTTCCCAGGCAATCTGCAACCTGCTGTCAGATGGAAGTGCTCTCTGCCCTCTCCTGCCCAGCTCTAGGTACTAGCGGGCACTTTCCAGCCTGGCCGAGGCAAACAACCTCCAGAGATGTCAAAGAGCATAAGTGGAGCACAGATGCTCAAAAGCAGCAAAGCTGAAGAGCCTGGCTCAGCTTCACTAGTGTGCAATTGACTGACTGCGAAAAACAAAGCAGCAGAGCACCGGGCTTCTGGGCGCTGTGAAGGCAATTGCCAAAACCAGGCAGCTGCTCCTTCCCAAGCACACTCAGCTGCCTATGTTCTTGCTTGTCGACAAACTCACTGCTGCCCTTCTTTTCAGCAGCTGCCACCGTCTTCTGTGCATCTCGGAGCCTCTGGCGACGAGCAAGACTTGCCAAGGTGGGACGCATCAGGACCAAGTCAAAACCCAGGCAAGTTGTCCTGGAACGCTTTCCATTTGCTTGCCGAGAGTGAATTCAAGAGGCAGGAGAGCGGCAGCCACCGTCCTCCAGCAGTCGGAAGGCTTCGCACACAAGCCCGCTTCTTTGCGGCTTCGTTCTTCGCCTCTTCCAAGCAACCACGATCTCTGCTTCTCGGAGGCGAAGAAGCGGCTAATTCGCGCACAGCTCAGCAGAGCGCCAGCGGAGCGCTCCGGAGCGCCGCTTCAAGCCGAAAGACGCCGGGAAGCGGCACTTTCCTCCGGATAGCTCCGGAGCCGCGCTTCTGCTTCTCTAGTCATCTCTAGCTTAGCGAAAAGCTTTCCCACTCCATTTGGCAAGGGGAGAGCGTACCTGCACTGCACACTAACCGCGGTTTGCAAAGAAAGAGGATTTGCTGCACATTCCAAGGACACGGCTCTTTCCGAGGCAATCTGCAACCTGCTGTCAGATGGAAGTGCTCTCTGCCCTCTCCTGCCCAGCTCTAGGTACTAGCGGGCACTTTCCAGCCTGGCCGAGGCAAACAACCTCCAGAGATGTCACAGAGCATAAGTGGAGCACAGATGCTCAAAAGCAGCAAAGCTGAAGAGCCTGGCTCAGCTTGACTAGTGTGCAATTGACTGACTGCGAAAAACAAAGCAGCAGAGCACCGGGCTTCTGGGCGCTGTGAAGGCAATTGCCAAAACCAGGCAGCTGCTCCTTCCCAAGCACAGGCAGCTGCCTATGTTCTTGCTTGTCGACAAACTCACCGCTGCCCTTCTTTTCAGCAGCTGCCACCGTCTTCTGTGCATCTCGGAGCCTCTGGCGACGAGCAAGACTTGCCAAGGTGGGACGCATCAGGACCAAGTCAAAACCCAGGCAAGTTGTCCTGGAACGCTTTCCATTCGCTTGCCGAGAGTGAATTCAAGAGGCAGGAGAGCGGCAGCCACCGTCCTCCGGCAGTCGGAAGGCTTCGCACACAAGCCCGCTTCTTTGCGGCTTCGTTCTTCGCCTCTTCCAAGCAACCGCGATCTCTGCTTCTCGGAGGCGCAGAAGCGGCTAATTCGCGCACAGCTCAGCAGAGCGCCAGCGGAGCACTCCGGAGCGCCTCTTCAAGCCGAAAGACGCCGGGAAGAGGCACTTTCCTCCGGATAGCTCCGGAGCCGCGCTTCTGCTTCTCTAGTCATCTCTAGCTTAGCGAAAAGCTTTCCACTCCATTTGGCAAGGGGAGAGTGTACCTACACTGCACACTAACCGCGGTTTGCAAAGAAAGAGGATTTGCTGCACATTCCAAGGACACGGCTCTTTCCCAGGCAATCTGCAACCTGCTGTCAGATGGAAGTGCTCTCTGCCCTCTCCTGCCCAGCTCTAGCTACTAGCGGGCACTTTCCAGCCTGGCCGAGGCAAACAACCTCCAGAGATGTCACAGAGCCTAAGTGGAGCACAGATGCTCAAAAGCAGCAAAGCTGAAGAGCCTGGCTCAGCTTCACTAGTGTGCAATTGACTGACTGCGAAAAACAAAGCAGCAGAGCACCGGGCTTCTGGGCGCTGTGAAGGCAATTGCCAAAACCAGGCAGCTGCTCCTTCCCAAGCACAGGCAGCTGCCTATGTTCTTGCTTGTCGACAAACTCACCGCTGCCCTTCTTTTCAGCAGCTGCCACCGTCTTCTGTGCATCTCGGAGCCTCTGGCGACGAGCAAGACTTGCCAAGGTGGGACGCATCAGGACCAAGTCAAAACCCAGGCAAGTTGTCCTGGAACGCTTTCCATTCGCTTGCCGAGAGTGAATTCAACAGGCAGGAGAGCGGCAGCCACCGTCCTCCGGCAGTCGGAAGGCTTCGCACACAAGCCCGCTTCTTTGCGGCTTCGTTCTTCGCCTCTTCCAAGCAACCGCGATCTCTGCTTCTCGGAGGCGCAGAAGCGGCTAATTCGCGCACAGCTCAGCAGAGCGCCAGCGGAGCACTCCGGAGCGCCTCTTCAAGCCGAAAGACGCCGGGAAGCGGCACTTTCCTCCGGATAGCTCCGGAGCCGCGCTTCTGCTTCTCTAGTCATCTCTAGCTTAGCGAAAAGCTTTCCCACTCCATTTGGCAAGGGGAGAGCGTACCTGCACTGCACACTAACCGCGGTTTGCAAAGAAAGAGGATTTGCTGCACATTCCAAGGACACGGCTCTTTCCGAGGCAATCTGCAACCTGCTGTCAGATGGAAGTGCTCTCTGCCCTCTCCTGCCCAGCTCTAGGTACTAGCGGGCACTTTCCAGCCTGGCCGAGGCAAACAACCTCCAGAGATGTCAAAGAGCATAAGTGGAGCACAGATGCTCAAAAGCAGCAAAGCTGAAGAGCCTGGCTCAGCTTGACTAGTGTGCAATTGACTGACTGCGAAAAACAAAGCAGCAGAGCACCGGGCTTCTGGGCGCTGTGAAGGCAATTGCCAAAACCAGGCAGCTGCTCCTTCCCAAGCACAGGCAGCTGCCTATGTTCTTGCTTGTCGACAAACTCACCGCTGCCCTTCTTTTCAGCAGCTGCCACCGTCTTCTGTGCATCTCGGAGCCTCTGGCGACGAGCAAGACTTGCCAAGGTGGGACGCATCAGGACCAAGTCAAAACCCAGGCAAGTTGTCCTGGAACGCTTTCCATTCGCTTGCCGAGAGTGAATTCAAGAGGCAGGAGAGCGGCAGCCACCGTCCTCCGGCAGTCTGAAGGCTTGGCACACAAGCCCGCTTCTTTGCGGCTTCGTTCTTCGCCTCTTCCAAGCAACCGCGATCTCTGCTTCTCGGAGGCGAAGAAGCGGCTAATTCGCGCACAGCTCAGTAGAGCGCCAGCGGAGCGCTCCGGAGCGCCGCTTCAAGCCGAAAGATGCCGGGAAGCGGCACTTTCCTCCGGATAGCTCCGGAGCCGCGCTTCTGCTTTTCTAGTCATCTCTAGCTTAGCGAAAATCTTTCCCACTCCATTTGGCAAGGGGAGAGCGTACCTGCACTGCACACTAACCGCGGTTTGCAAAGAAAGAGGATTTGCTGCACATTCCAAGGACACGGCTCTTTCCGAGGCAATCTGCAACCTGCTGTCAGATGGAAGTGCTCTCTGCCCTCTCCTGCCCAGCTCTAGGTACTAGCGGGCACTTTCCAGCCTGGCCGAGGCAAACAACCTCCAGAGATGTCAAAGAGCATAAGTGGAGCACAGATGGTCAAAAGCAGCAAAGCTGAAGAGCCTGGCTCAGCTTCACTAGTGTGCAATTGACTGACTGCGAAAAACAAAGCAGCAGAGCACCGGGCTTCTGGGCGCTGTGAAGGCAATTGCCAAAACCAGGCAGCTGCTCTTTCCCAAGCACACTCAGCTGCCTATGTTCTTGCTTGTCGACAAACTCACTGCTGCCCTTCTTTTCAGCAGCTGCCACCGTCTTCTGTGCATCTCGGAGCCTCTGGCGACGAGCAAGACTTGCCAAGGTGGGACGCATCAGGACCAAGTCAAAACCCAGGCAAGTTGTCCTGGAACGCTTTCCATTCGCTTGCCGAGAGTGAATTCAAGAGGCAGGAGAGCGGCAGCCACCGTCCTCCAGCAGTCGGAAGGCTTGGCACACAAGCCCGCTTCTTTGCGGCTTCGTTCTTCGCCTCTTCCAAGCAACCGCGATCTCTGCTTCTCGGAGGCGAAGAAGCGGCTAATTCGCGCACAGCTCAGTAGAGCGGCAGCGGAGCGCTCCGGAGCGCCGCTTCAAGCCGAAAGACGCCGGGAAGCGGCACTTTCCTCCGGATAGCTCCGGAGCCGCGCTTCTGCTTCTCTAGTCATCTCTAGCTTAGCGAAAAGCTTTCCCACTCCATTTGGCAAGGGGAGAGCGTACCTGCACTGCACACTAACCGCGGTTTGCAAAGAAAGAGGATTTGCTGCACATTCCAAGGACACGGCTCTTTCCGAGGCAATCTGCAACCTGCTGTCAGATGGAAGTGCTCTCTGCCCTCTCCTGCCCAGCTCTAGGTACTAGCGGGCACTTTCCAGCCTGGCCGAGGCAAACAACCTCCAGCGATGTCACAGAGCCTAAGTGGAGCACAGATGCTCAAAAGCAGCAAAGCTGAAGAGCCTGGCTCAGCTTCACTAGTGTGCAATTGACTGACTGCGAAAAACAAAGCAGCACAGCACCGGGCTTCTGGGCGCTGTGAAGGCAATTGCCAAAACCAGGCAGCTGCTCCTTCCCAAGCACAGGCAGCTGCCTATGTTCTTGCTTGTCGACAAACTCACCGCTGCCCTTCTTTTCAGCAGCTGCCACCGTCTTCTGTGCATCTCGGAGCCTCTGGCGACGAGCAAGACTTGCCAAGGTGGGAGGCATCAGGACCAAGTCAAAACCCAGGCAAGTTGTCCTGGAACGCTTTCCATTCGCTTGCCGAGAGTGAATTCAACAGGCAGGAGAGCGGCAGCCACCGTCCTCCGGCAGTCTGAAGGCTTCGCACACAAGCCCGCTTCTTTGCGGCTTCGTTCTTCGCCTCTTCCAAGCAACCGCGATCTCTGCTTCTCGGAGGCGAAGAAGCGGCTAATTCGCGCACAGCTCAGTAGAGCGGCAGCGCAGCGCTCCGGAGCGCCGCTTCAAGCCGAAAGACGCCGGGAAGCGGCACTTTCCTCCGGATAGCTCCGGAGCCGCGCTTCTGCTTCTCTAGTCATCTCTAGCTTAGCGAAAAGCTTTCCCACTCCATTTGGCAAGGGGAGAGCGTACCTGCACTGCACACTAACCGCGGTTTGCAAAGAAAGAGGATTTGCTGCACATTCCAAGGACACGGCTCTTTCCGAGGCAATCTGCAACCTGCTGTCAGATGGAAGTGCTCTCTGCCCTCTCCTGCCCAGCTCTAGGTACTAGCGGGCACTTTCCAGCCTGGCCGAGGCAAACAACCTCCAGCGATGTCACACAGCATAAGTGGAGCACAGATGCTCAAAAGCAGCAAAGCTGAAGAGCCTGGCTCAGCTTCACTAGTGTGCAATTGACTGACTGCGAAAAACAAAGCAGCACAGCACCGGGCTTCTGGGCGCTGTGAAGGCAATTGCCAAAACCAGGCAGCTGCTCCTTCCCAAGCACAGGCAGCTGCCTATGTTCTTGCTTGTCGACAAACTCACCGCTGCCCTTCTTTTCAGCAGCTGCCACCGTCTTCTGTGCATCTAGGAGCCTCTGGCGACGAGCAAGACTTGCCAAGGTGGGACGCATCAGGACCAAGTCAAAACCCAGGCAAGTTGTCCTGGAACGCTTTCCATTCGCTTGCCGAGAGTGAATTCAACAGGCAGGAGAGCGGTCGCCACCGTCCTCCAGCAGTCGGAAGGCTTGGCACACAAGCCCGCTTCTTTGCGGCTTCGTTCTTCGCCTCTTCCAAGCAACCGCGATCTCTGCTTCTCGGAGGCGAAGAAGCGGCTAATTCGCGCACAGCTCAGTAGAGCGCCAGCGGAGCACTCCGGAGCGCCTCTTCAAGCCGAAAGACGCCGGGAAGCGGCACTTTCCTCCGGATAGCTCCGGAGCCGCGCTTCTGCTTCTCTAGTCATCTCTAGCTTAGCGAAAAGCTTTCCCACTCCAGTTGGCAAGGGGAGAGCGTACCTGCACTGCACACTAACCGCGGTTTGCAAAGAAAGAGGATTTGCTGCACATTCCAAGGACACGGCTCTTTCCGAGGCAATCTGCAACCTGCTGTCAGATGGAAGTGCTCTCTGCCCTCTCCTGCCCAGCTCTAGGTACTAGCGGGCACTTTCCAGCCTGGCCGAGGCAAACAACCTCCAGCGATGTCACAGAGCCTAAGTGGAGCACAGATGCTCAAAAAGCAGCAAAGCTGAAGAGCCTGGCTCAGCTTCACTAGTGTGCAATTGACTGACTGCGAAAAACAAAGCAGCAGAGCACCGGGCTTCTGGGCGCTGTGAAGGCAATTGCCAAAACCAGGCAGCTGCTCCTTCCCAAGCACAGGCAGCTGCCTATGTTCTTGCTTGTCGACAAACTCACCGCTGCCCTTCTTTTCAGCAGCTGCCACCGTCTTCTGTGCATCTCGGAGCCTCTGGCGACGAGCAAGACTTGCCAAGGTGGGAGGCATCAGGACCAAGTCAAAACCCAGGCAAGTTGTCCTGGAACGCTTTCCATTCGCTTGCCGAGAGTGAATTCAAGAGGCAGGAGAGCGGCAGCCACCGTCCTCCGGCAGTCGGAAGGCTTGGCACACAAGCCCGCTTCTTTGCGGCTTCGTTCTTCGCCTCTTCCAAGCAACCGCGATCTCTGCTTCTCGGAGGCGCAGAAGCGGCTAATTCGCGCACAGCTCAGCAGAGCGCCAGCGGAGCACTCCGGAGCGCCTCTTCAAGCCGAAAGACGCCGGGAAGCGGCACTTTCCTCCGGATAGCTCCGGAGCCGCGCTTCTGCTTCTCTAGTCATCTCTAGCTTAGCGAAAAGCTTTCCCACTCCATTTGGCAAGGGGAGAGTGTACCTACACTGCACACTAACCGCGGTTTGCAAAGAAAGAGGATTTGCTGCACATTCCAAGGACACGGCTCTTTCCGAGGCAATCTGCAACCTGCTGTCAGCTGGAAGTGCTCTCTGCCCTCTCCTGCCCAGCTCTAGGTACTAGCGGGCACTTTCCAGCCTGGCCGAGGCAAACAACCTCCAGAGATGTCACAGAGCCTAAGTGGAGCACAGATGCTCAAAAGCAGCAAAGCTGAAGAGCCTGGCTCAACTTCACTAGTGTGCAATTGACTGACTGCGAAAAACAAAGCAGCAGAGCACCGGGCTTCTGGGCGCTGTGAAGGCAATTGCCAAAACCAGGCAGCTGCTCCTTCCCAAGCACAGGCAGCTGCCTATGTTCTTGCTTGTCGACAAACTCACCGCTGCCCTTCTTTTCAGCAGCTGCCACCGTCTTCTGTGCATCTCGGAGCCTCTGGCGACGAGCAAGACTTGCCAAGGTGGGACGCATCAGGACCAAGTCAAAACCCAGGCAAGTTGTCCTGGAACGCTTTCCATTCGCTTGCCGAGAGTGAATTCAACAGGCAGGAGAGCGGCAGCCACCGTCCTCCGGCAGTCGGAAGGCTTCGCACACAAGCCCGCTTCTTTGCGGCTTCGTTCTTCGCCTCTTCCAAGCAACCGCGATCTCTGCTTCTCGGAGGCGCAGAAGCGGCTAATTCGCGCACAGCTCAGCAGAGCGCCAGCGGAGCGCTCCGGAGCGCCTCTTCAAGCCGAAAGACGCCGGGAAGAGGCACTTTCCTCCGGATAGCTCCGGAGCCGCGCTTCTGCTTCTCTAGTCATCTCTAGCTTAGCGAAAAGCTTTCCCACTCCATTTGGCAAGGGGAGAGTGTACCTACACTGCACACTAACCGCGGTTTGCAAAGAAAGAGGATTTGCTGCACATTCCAAGGACACGGCTCTTTCCGAGGCAATCTGCAACCTGCTGTCAGATGGAAGTGCTCTCTGCCCTCTCCTGCCCAGCTCTAGCTACTAGCGGGCACTTTCCAGCCTGGCCGAGGCAAACAACCTCCAGAGATGTCACAGAGCCTAAGTGGAGCACAGATGCTCAAAAGCAGCAAAGCTGAAGAGCCTGGCTCAGCTTCACTAGTGTGCAATTGACTGACTGCGAAAAACAAAGCAGCAGAGCACCGGGCTTCTGGGCGCTGTGAAGGCAATTGCCAAAACCAGGCAGCTGCTCCTTCCCAAGCACAGGCAGCTGCCTATGTTCTTGCTTGTCGACAAACTCACCGCTGCCCTTCTTTTCAGCAGCTGCCACCGTCTTCTGTGCATCTCGGAGCCTCTGGCGACGAGCAAGACTTGCCAAGGTGGGACGCATCAGGACCAAGTCAAAACCCAGGCAAGTTGTCCTGGAACGCTTTCCATTCGCTTGCCGAGAGTGAATTCAAGAGGCAGGAGAGCGGCAGCCACCGTCCTCCGGCAGTCGGAAGGCTTCGCACACAAGCCCGCTTCTTTGCGGCTTCGTTCTTCGCCTCTTCCAAGCAACCGCGATCTCTGCTTCTCGGAGGCGAAGAAGCGGCTAATTCGCGCACAGCTCAGTAGAGCGGCAGCGGAGCGCTCCGGAGCGCCGCTTCAAGCCGAAAGACGCCGGGAAGCGGCACTTTCCTCCGGATAGCTCCGGAGCCGCGCTTCTGCTTCTCTAGTCATCTCTAGCTTAGCGAAAAGCTTTCCCACTCCATTTGGCAAGGGGAGAGCGTACCTGCACTGCACACTAACCGCGGTTTGCAAAGAAAGAGGATTTGCTGCACATTCCAAGGACACGGCTCTTTCCGAGGCAATCTGCAACCTGCTGTCAGATGGAAGTGCTCTCTGCCCTCTCCTGCCCAGCTCTAGGTACTAGCGGGCACTTTCCAGCCTGGCCGAGGCAAACAACCTCCAGCGATGTCACACAGCATAAGTGGAGCACAGATGCTCAAAAGCAGCAAAGCTGAAGAGCCTGGCTCAGCTTCACTAGTGTGCAATTGACTGACTGCGAAAAACAAAGCAGCAGAGCACCGGGCTTCTGGGCGCTGTGAAGGCAATTGCCAAAACCAGGCAGCTGCTCCTTCCCAAGCACAGGCAGCTGCCTATGTTCTTGCTTGTCGACAAACTCACCGCTGCCCTTCTTTTCAGCAGCTGCCACCGTCTTCTGTGCATCTCGGAGCCTCTGGCGACGAGCAAGACTTGCCAAGGTGGGACGCATCAGGACCAAGTCAAAACCCAGGCAAGTTGTCCTGGAACGCTTTCCATTCGCTTGCCGAGAGTGAATTCAACAGGCAGGAGAGCGGCAGCCACCGTCCTCCAGCAGTCGGAAGGCTTGGCACACAAGCCCGCTTCTTTGCGGCTTCGTTCTTCGCCTCTTCCAAGCAACCGCGATCTCTGCTTCTCGGAGGCGAAGAAGCGGCTAATTCGCGCACAGCTCAGTAGAGCGCCAGCGGAGCGCTCCGGAGCGCCGCTTCAAGCCGAAAGACGCCGGGAAGCGGCACTTTCCTCCGGATAGCTCCGGAGCCGCGCTTCTGCTTCTCTAGTCATCTCTAGCTTAGCGAAAAGCTTTCCCACTCCATTTGGCAAGGGGAGAGCGTACCTGCACTGCACACTAACCGCGGTTTGCAAAGAAAGAGGATTTGCTGCACATTCCAAGGACACGGCTCTTTCCGAGGCAATCTGCAACTTGCTGTCAGATGGAAGTGCTCTCTGCCCTCTCCTGCCCAGCTCTAGGTACTAGCGGGCACTTTCCAGCCTGGGCGAGGCAAACAACCTCCAGAGATGTCACAGAGCATAAGTGGAGCACAGATGCTCAAAAGCAGCAAAGCTGAAGAGCCTGGCTCAGCTTCACTAGTGTGCAATTGACTGACTGCGAAAAACAAAGCAGCAGAGCACCGGGCTTCTGGGCGCTGTGAAGGCAATTGCCAAAACCAGGCAGCTGCTCCTTCCCAAGCACACTCAGCTGCCTATGTTCTTGCTTGTCGACAAACTCACTGCTGCCCTTCTTTTCAGCAGCTGCCACCGTCTTCTGTGCATCTCGGAGCCTCTGGCGACGAGCAAGACTTGCCAAGGTGGGACGCATCAGGACCAAGTCAAAACCCAGGCAAGTTGTCCTGGAACGCTTTCCATTCGCTTGCCGAGAGTGAATTCAAGAGGCAGGAGAGCGGCAGCCACCGTCCTCCAGCAGTCGGAAGGCTTCGCACACAAGCCCGCTTCTTTGCGGCTTCGTTCTTCGCCTCTTCCAAGCAACCGCGATCTCTGCTTCTCGGAGGCGCAGAAGCGGCTAATTCGCGCACAGCTCAGCAGAGCGCCAGCGGAGCGCTCCGGAGCGCCTCTTAGAGCCGAAAGACGCCGGGAAGAGGCACTTTCCTCCGGATAGCTCCGGAGCCGCGCTTCTGCTTCTCTAGTCATCTCTAGCTTAGCGAAAAGCTTTCCCACTCCATTTGGCAAGGGGGAGAGTGTACCTACACTGCACACTAACCGCGGTTTGCAAAGAAAGAGGATTTGCTGCACATTCCAAGGACACGGCTCTTTCCGAGGCAATCTGCAACCTGCTGTCAGATGGAAGTGCTCTCTGCCCTCTCCTGCCCAGCTCTAGGTACTAGCGGGCACTTGCCAGCCTGGCCGGGGCAAACAACCTCGAGAGATGTCACAGAGCCTAAGTGGAGCACAGATGCTCAAAAGCAGCAAAGCTGAAGAGCCTGGCTCAGCTTCACTAGTGTGCAATTGACTGACTGCGAAAAACAAAGCAGCAGAGCACCGGGCTTCTGGGCGCTGTGAAGGCAATTGCCAAAACCAGGCAGCTGCTCCTTCCCAAGCACAGGCAGCTGCCTATGTTCTTGCTTGTCGACAAACTCACCGCTGCCCTTCTTTTCAGCAGCTGCCACCGTCTTCGGTGCATCTCGGAGCCTCTGGCGACGAGCAAGACTTGCCAAGGTGGGAGGCATCAGGACCAAGTCAAAACCCAGGCAAGTTGTCCTGGAACGCTTTCCATTCGCTTGCCGAGAGTGAATTCAAGAGGCAGGAGAGCGGCAGCCACCGTCCTCCAGCAGTCGGAAGGCTTGGCACACAAGCCCGCTTCTTTGCGGCTTCGTTCTTCGCCTCTTCCAAGCAACCGCGATCTCTGCTTCTCGGAGGCGCAGAAGCGGCTAATTCGCGCACAGCTCAGCAGAGCGCCAGCGGAGCACTCCGGAGCGCCTCTTCAAGCCGAAAGACGCCGGGAAGCGGCACTTTCCTCCGGATAGCTCCGGAGCCGCGCTTCTGCTTCTCTAGTCATCTCTAGCTTAGCGAAAAGCTTTCCCACTCCATTTGGCAAGGGGAGAGCGTACCTGCACTGCACACTAACCGCGGTTTGCAAAGAAAGAGGATTTGCTGCACATTCCAAGGACACGGCTCTTTCCGAGGCAATCTGCAACCTGCTGTCAGATGGAAGTGCTCTCTGCCCTCTCCTGCCCAGCTCTAGGTACTAGCGGGCACTTTCCAGCCTGGCCGAGGCAAACAACCTCCAGAGATGTCACAGAGCCTAAGTGGAGCACAGATGCTCAAAAGCAGCAAAGCTGAAGAGCCTGGCTCAGCTTCACTAGTGTGCAATTGACTGACTGTGAAAAACAAAGCAGCAGAGCACCGGGCTTCTGGGCGCTGTGAAGGCAATTGCCAAAACCAGGCAGCTGCTCCTTCCCAAGCACAGGCAGCTGCCTCTGTTCTTGCTTGTCGACAAACTCACCGCTGCCCTTCTTTTCAGCAGCTGCCACCGTCTTCTGTGCATCTCGGAGCCTCTGGCGACGAGCAAGACTTGCCAAGGTGGGAGGCATCAGGACCAAGTCAAAACCCAGGCAAGTTGTCCTGGAACGCTTTCCATTCGCTTGCCGAGAGTGAATTCAAGAGGCAGGAGAGCGGCAGCCACCGTCCTCCGGCAGTCGGAAGGCTTCGCACACAAGCCCGCTTCTTTGCGGCTTCGTTCTTCGCCTCTTCCAAGCAACCGCGATCTCTGCTTCTCGGAGGCGCAGAAGCGGCTAATTCGCGCACAGCTCAGCAGAGCGCCAGCGGAGCGCTCCGGAGCGCCTCTTCAAGCCGAAAGACGCCGGGAAGCGGCACTTTCCTCCGGATAGCTCCGGAGCCGCGCTTCTGCTTCTCTAGTTATCTCTAGCTTAGCGAAAAGCTTTCCCACTCCATTTGGCAAGGGGAGAGCGTACCTGCACTGCACACTAACCGCAGTTTGCAAAGAAAGAGGATTTGCTGCACATTCCAAGGACACGGCTCTTTCCGAGGCAATCTGCAACCTGCTGTCAGATGGAAGTGCTCTCTGCCCTCTCCTGCCCAGCTCTAGGTACTAGCGGGCACTTTCCAGCCTGGCCGAGGCAAACAACCTCCAGAGATGTCAAAGAGCATAAGTGGAGCACAGATGCTCAAAAGCAGCAAAGCTGAAGAGCCTGGCTCAGCTTCACTAGTGTGCAATTGACTGACTGCGAAAAACAAAGCAGCACAGCACCGGGCTTCTGGGCGCTGTGAAGGCAATTGCCAAAACCAGGCAGCTGCTCCTTCCCAAGCACACTCAGCTGCCTATGTTCTTGCTTGTCGACAAACTCACTGCTGCCCTTCTTTTCAGCAGCTGCCACCGTGTTCTGTGCATCTCGGAGCCTCTGGCGACGAGCAAGACTTGCCAAGGTGGGAGGCATCAGGACCAAGTCAAAACCCAGGCAAGTTGTCCTGGAACGCTTTCCATTTGCTTGCCGAGAGTGAATTCAAGAGGCAGGAGAGCGGCAGCCACCGTCCTCCAGCAGTCGGAAGGCTTGGCACACAAGCCCGCTTCTTTGCGGCTTCGTTCTTCGCCTCTTCCAAGCAACCACAATCTCTGCTTCTTGGAGGCGAAGAAGCGGCTAATTCGCGCACAGCTCAGTAGAGCGCCAGCGGAGCGCTCCGGAGCGCCGCTTCAAGCCGAAAGACGCCGGGAAGCGGCACTTTCCTCCGGATAGCTCCGGAGCCGCGCTTCTGCTTCTCTAGTCATCTCTAGCTTAGCGAAAAGCTTTCCCACTCCATTTGGCAAGGGGAGAGCGTACCTGCACTGCACACTAACCGCGGTTTGCAAAGAAAGAGGATTTGCTGCACATTCCAAGGACACGGCTCTTTCCGAGGCAATCTGCAACCTGCTGTCAGATGGAAGTGCTCTCTGCCCTCTCCTGCCCAGCTCTAGGTACTAGCGGGCACTTTCCAGCCTGGCCGAGGCAAACAACCTCCAGCGATGTCACACAGCATAAGTGGAGCACAGATGCTCAAAAGCAGCAAAGCTGAAGAGCCTGGCTCAGCTTCACTAGTGTGCAATTGACTGACTGCGAAAAACAAAGCAGCAGAGCACCGGGCTTCTGGGCGCTGTGAAGGCAATTGCCAAAACCAGGCAGCTGCTCCTTCCCAAGCACACTCAGCTGCCTATGTTCTTGCTTGTCGACAAACTCACCGCTGCCCTTCTTTTCAGCAGCTGCCACCGTCTTCTGTGCATCTCGGAGCCTCTGGCGACGAGCAAGACTTGCCAAGGTGGGACGCATCAGGACCAAGTCAAAACCCAGGCAAGTTGTCCTGGAACGCTTTCCATTCGCTTGCCGAGAGTGAATTCAACAGGCAGGAGAGCGGCAGCCACCGTCCTCCAGCAGTCGGAAGGCTTGGCACACAAGCCCGCTTCTTTGCGGCTTCGTTCTTCGCCTCTTCCAAGCAACCGCGATCTCTGCTTCTCGGAGGCGAAGAAGCGGCTAATTCGCGCACAGCTCAGTAGAGCGCCAGCGGAGCGCTCCAGAGCGCCGCTTCAAGCCGAAAGACGCCGGGAAGCGGCACTTTCCTCCGGATAGCTCCGGAGCCGCGCTTCTGCTTCTCTAGTCATCTCTAGCTTAGCGAAAAGCTTTCCCACTCCATTTGGCAAGGGGAGAGCGTACCTGCACTGCACACTAACCGCGGTTTGCAAAGAAAGAGGATTTGATGCACATTCCAAGGACACGGCTCTTTCCGAGGCAATCTGCAACTTGCTGTCAGATGGAAGTGCTCTCTGCCCTCTCCTGCCCAGCTCTAGGTACTAGCGGGCGCTTTCCAGCCTGGCCGAGGCAAACAACCTCCAGAGATGTCACAGAGCCTAAGTGGAGCACAGATGCTCAAAAGCAGCAAAGCTGAAGAGCCTGGCTCAGCTTCACTAGTGTGCAATTGACTGACTGCGAAAAACAAAGCAGCAGAGCACCGGGCTTCTGGGCGCTGTGAAGGCAATTGCCAAAACCAGGCAGCTGCTCCTTCCCAAGCACACTCAGCTGCCTATGTTCTTGCTTGTCGACAAACTCACTGCTGCCCTTCTTTTCAGCAGCTGCCACCGTCTTCTGTGCATCTCGGAGCCTCTGGCGACGAGCAAGACTTGCCAAGGTGGGACGCATCAGGACCAAGTCAAAACCCAGGCAAGTTGTCCTGGAACGCTTTCCATTTGCTTGCCGAGAGTGAATTCAAGAGGCAGGAGAGCGGCAGCCACCGTCCTCCAGCAGTCGGAAGGCTTGGCACACAAGCCCGCTTCTTTGCGGCTTCGTTCTTCGCCTCTTCCAAGCAACCGCGATCTCTGCTTCTCGGAGGCGAAGAAGCGGCTAATTCGCGCACAGCTCAGTAGAGCGGCAGCGGAGCACTCCGGAGCGCCGCTTCAAGCCGAAAGACGCCGGGAAGCGGCACTTTCCTCCGGATAGCTCCGGAGCCGCGCTTCTGCTTCTCTAGTCATCTCTAGCTTAGCGAAAAGCTTTCCCACTCCATTTGGCAAGGGGAGAGCGTACCTGCACTGCACACTAACCGCGGTTTGCAAAGAAAGAGGATTTGCTGCACATTCCAAGGACACGGCTCTTTCCGAGGCAATCTGCAACCTGCTGTCAGATGGAAGTGCTCTCTGCCCTCTCCTGCCCAGCTCTAGGTACTAGCGGGCACTTTCCAGCCTGGGCGAGGCAAACAACCTCCAGAGATGTCACACAGCATAAGTGGAGCACAGATGCTCAAAAGCAGCAAAGCTGAAGAGCCTGGCTCAGCTTGACTAGTGTGCAATTGACTGACTGCGAAAAACAAAGCAGCAGAGCACCGGGCTTCTGGGCGCTGTGAAGGCAATTGCCAAAACCAGGCAGCTGCTCCTTCCCAAGCACAGGCAGCTGCCTATGTTCTTGCTTGTCGACAAACTCACCGCTGCCCTTCTTTTCAGCAGCTGCCACCGTCTTCTGTGAATCTAGGAGCCTCTGGCGACGAGCAAGACTTGCCAAGGTGGGAGGCATCAGGACCAAGTCAAAACCCAGGCAAGTTGTCCTGGAACGCTTTCCATTCGCTTGCCGAGAGTGAATTCAACAGGCAGGAGAGCGGCAGCCACCGTTCTCCAGCAGTCTGAAGGCTTCGCACACAAGCCCGCTTCTTTGCGGCTTCGTTCTTCGCCTCTTCCAAGCAACCGCGATCTCTGCTTCTCGGAGGCGAAGAAGCGGCTAATTCGCGCACAGCTCAGCAGAGCGGCAGCGGAGCGCTCCAGAGCGCCGCTTCAAGCCGAAAGACGCCGGGAAGCGGCACTTTCCTCCGGATAGCTCCGGAGCCGCGCTTCTGCTTCTCTAGTCATCTCTAGCTTAGCGAAAAGCTTTCCCACTCCATTTGGCAAGGGGAGAGCGTACCTGCACTGCACACTAACCGCGGTTTGCAAAGAAAGAGGATTTGCTGCACATTCCAAGGACACGGCTCTTTCCGAGGCAATCTGCAACCTGCTGTCAGATGGAAGTGCTCTCTGCCCTCTCCTGCCCAGCTCTAGGTACTAGCGGGCACTTTCCAGCCTGGGCGAGGCAAACAACCTCCAGAGATGTCACACAGCATAAGTGGAGCACAGATGCTCAAAAGCAGCAAAGCTGAAGAGCCTGGCTCAGCTTCACTAGTGTGCAATTGACTGACTGCGAAAAACAAAGCAGCAGAGCACCGGGCTTCTGGGCGCTGTGAAGGCAATTGCCAAAACCAGGCAGCTGCTCCTTCCCAAGCACACTCAGCTGCCTATGTTCTTGCTTGTCGACAAACTCACTGCTGCCCTTCTTTTCAGCAGCTGCCACCGTCTTCTGTGCATCTCGGAGCCTCTGGCGACGAGCAAGACTTGCCAAGGTGGGACGCATCAGGACCAAGTCAAAACCCAGGCAAGTTGTCCTGGAACGCTTTCCATTCGCTTGCCGAGAGTGAATTCAAGAGGCAGGAGAGCGGCAGCCACCGTCCTCCGGCAGTCGGAAGGCTTCGCACACAAACCCGCTTCTTTGCGGCTTCGTTCTTCGCCTCTTCCAAGCAACCGCGATCTCTGCTTCTCGGAGGCGAAGAAGCGGCTAATTCGCGCACAGCTCAGTAGAGCGCCAGCGGAGCACTCCGGAGCGCCGCTTCAAGCCGAAAGACGCCGGGAAGCGGCACTTTCCTCCGGATAGCTCCGGAGCCGCGCTTCTGCTTCTCTAGTCATCTCTAGCTTAGCGAAAAGCTTTCCCACTCCATTTGGCAAGGGGAGAGCGTACCTGCACTGCACACTAACCGCGGTTTGCAAAGAAAGAGGATTTGCTGCACATTCCAAGGACACGGCTCTTTCCGAGGCAATCTGCAACCTGCTGTCAGATGGAAGTGCTCTCTGCCCTCTCCTGCCCAGCTCTAGGTACTAGCGGGCACTTTCCAGCCTGGCCGAGGCAAACAACCTCCAGCGATGTCACACAGCATAAGTGGAGCACAGATGCTCAAAAGCAGCAAAGCTGAAGAGCCTGGCTCAGCTTCACTAGTGTGCAATTGACTGACTGCGAAAAACAAAGCAGCAGAGCACCGGGCTTCTTGGCGCTGTGAAGGCAATTGCCAAAACCAGGCAGCTGCTCCTTCCCAAGCACAGGCAGCTGCCTATGTTCTTGCTTGTCGACAAACTCACCGCTGCCCTTCTTTTCAGCAGCTGCCACCGTCTTCTGTGCATCTCGGAGCCTCTGGCGACGAGCAAGACTTGCCAAGGTGGGAGGCATCAGGACCAAGTCAAAACCCAGGCAAGTTGTCCTGGAACGCTTTCCATTCGCTTGCCGAGAGTGAATTCAAGAGGCAGGAGAGCGGCAGCCACCGTCCTCCAGCAGTCGGAAGGCTTGGCACACAAGCCCGCTTCTTTGCGGCTTCGTTCTTCGCCTCTTCCAAGCAACCACGATCTCTGCTTCTCGGAGGCGAAGAAGCGGCTAATTCGCGCACAGCTCAGTAGAGCGGGAGCGGAGCGCTCCGGAGCGCCGCTTCAAGCCGAAAGACGCCGGGAAGCGGCACTTTCCTCCGGATAGCTCCGGAGCCGCGCTTCTGCTTCTCTAGTCATCTCTAGCTTAGCGAAAAGCTTTCCCACTCCATTTGGCAAGGGGAGAGTGTACCTGCACTGCACACTAACCGCGGTTTGCAAAGAAAGAGGATTTGCTGCACATTCCAAGGACACGGCTCTTTCCGAGGCAATCTGCAACCTGCTGTCAGATGGAAGTGCTCTCTGCCCTCTCCTGCCCAGCTCTAGGTACTAGCGGGCACTTTCCAGCCTGGGCGAGGCAAACAACCTCCAGCGATGTCACAGAGCATAAGTGGAGCACAGATGCTCAAAAGCAGCAAAGCTGAAGAGCCTGGCTCAGCTTCACTAGTGTGCAATTGACTGACTGCGAAAAAAAAAGCAGCACAGCACCGGGCTTCTGGGCGCTGTGAAGGCAATTGCCAAAACCAGGCAGCTGCTCCTTCCCAAGCACAGGCAGCTGCCTATGTTCTTGCTTGTCGACAAACTCACTGCTGCCCTTCTTTTCAGCAGCTGCCACCGTCTTCTGTGCATCTCGGAGCCTCTGGCGACGAGCAAGACTTGCCAAGGTGGGACGCATCAGGACCAAGTCAAAACCCAGGCAAGTTGTCCTGGAACGCTTTCCATTCGCTTGCCGAGAGTGAATTCAAGAGGCAGGAGAGCGGCAGCCACCGTCCTCCAGCAGTCGGAAGGCTTGGCACACAAGCCCGCTTCTTTGCGGCTTCGTTCTTCGCCTCTTCCAAGCAACCACGATCTCTGCTTCTCGGAGGCGAAGAAGCGGCTAATTCGCGCACAGCTCAGTAGAGCGGCAGCGGAGCGCTCCGGAGCGCCGCTTCAAGCCGAAAGACGCCGGGAAGCGGCACTTTCCTCCGGATAGCTCCGGAGCCGCGCTTCTGCTTCTCTAGTCATCTCTATCTTAGCGAAAAGCTTTCCCACTCCATTTGGCAAGGGGAGAGCGTACCTGCACTGCACACTAACCGCGGTTTGCAAAGAAAGAGGATTTGCTGCACATTCCAAGGACACGGCTCTTTCCGAGGCAATCTGCAACCTGCTGTCAGATGGAAGTGCTCTCTGCCCTCTCCTGCCCAGCTCTAGGTACTAGCGGGCACTTTCCAGCCTGGCCGAGGCAAACAACCTCCAGCGATGTCACACAGCATAAGTGGAGCACAGATGCTCAAAAGCAGCAAAGCTGAAGAGCCTGGCTCAGCTTCACTAGTGTGCAATTGACTGACTGCGAAAAACAAAGCAGCAGAGCACCGGGCTTCTGGGCGCTGTGAAGGCAATTGCCAAAACCAGGCAGCTGCTCCTTCCCAAGCACAGGCAGCTGCCTATGTTCTTGCTTGTCGACAAACTCACCGCTGCCCTTCTTTTCAGCAGCTGCCACCGTCTTCTGTGCATCTCGGAGCCTCTGGCGACGAGCAAGACTTGCCAAGGTGGGAGGCATCAGGACCAAGTCAAAACCCAGGCAAGTTGTCCTGGAACGCTTTCCATTCGCTTGCCGAGAGTGAATTCAAGAGGCAGGAGAGCGGCAGCCACCGTCCTCCAGCAGTCGGAAGGCTTGGCACACAAGCCCGCTTCTTTGCGGCTTCGTTCTTCGCCTCTTCCAAGCAACCACGATCTCTGCTTCTCGGAGGCGAAGAAGCGGCTAATTCGCGCACAGCTCAGTAGAGCGGCAGCTGAGCGCTCCGGAGCGCCGCTTCAAGCCGAAAGACGCCGGGAAGCGGCACTTTCCTCCGGATAGCTCCGGAGCCGCGCTTCTGCTTCTCTAGTCATCTCTAGCTTAGCGAAAAGCTTTCCCACTCCATTTGGCAAGGGGAGAGCGTACCTGCACTGCACACTAACCGCGGTTTGCAAAGAAAGAGGATTTGCTGCACATTCCAAGGACACGGCTCTTTCCGAGGCAATCTGCCACCTGCTGTCAGATGGAAGTGCTCTCTGCCCTCTCCTGCCCAGCTCTAGGTACTAGCGGGCACTTTCCAGCCTGGCCGAGGCAAACAACCTCCAGCGATGTCACAGAGCATAAGTGGAGCACAGATGCTCAAAAGCAGCAAAGCTGAAGAGCCTGGCTCAGCTTCACTAGTGTGCAATTGACTGACTGCGAAAAAAAAAGCAGCACAGCACCGGGCTTCTGGGCGCTGTGAAGGCAATTGCCAAAACCAGGCAGCTGCTCCTTCCCAAGCACACTCAGCTGCCTATGTTCTTGCTTGTCGACAAACTCACTGCTGCCCTTCTTTTCAGCAGCTGCCACCGTCTTCTGTGCATCTAGGAGCCTCTGGCGACGAGCAAGACTTGCCAAGGTGGGACGCATCAGGACCAAGTCAAAACCCAGGCAAGTTGTCCTGGAACGCTTTCCATTCGCTTGCCGAGAGTGAATTCAAGAGGCAGGAGAGCGGCAGCCACCGTCCTCCAGCAGTCGGAAGGCTTGGCACACAAGCCCGCTTCTTTGCGGCTTCGTTCTTCGCCTCTTCCAAGCAACCACGATCTCTGCTTCTCGGAGGCGAAGAAGCGGCTAATTCGCGCACAGCTCAGTAGAGCGGCAGCGGAGCGCTCCGGAGCGCCGCTTCAAGCCGAAAGACGCCGGGAAGCGGCACTTTCCTCCGGATAGCTCCGGAGCCGCGCTTCTGCTTCTCTAGTCATCTCTAGCTTAGCGAAAAGCTTTCCCACTCCATTTGGCAAGGGGAGAGCGTACCTGCACTGCACACTAACCGCGGTTTGCAAAGAAAGAGGATTTGCTGCACATTCCAAGGACACGGCTCTTTCCGAGGCAATCTGCAACCTGCTGTCAGATGGAAGTGCTCTCTGCCCTCTCCTGCCCAGCTCTAGGTACTAGCGGGCACTTTCCAGCCTGGCCGAGGCAAACAACCTCCAGCGATGTCACACAGCATAAGTGGAGCACAGATGCTCAAAAGCAGCAAAGCTGAAGAGCCTGGCTCAGCTTCACTAGTGTGCAATTGACTGACTGCGAAAAAACAAAGCAGCAGAGCACCGGGCTTCTGGGCGCTGTGAAGGCAATTGCCAAAACCAGGCAGCTGCTCCTTCCCAAGCACACTCAGCTGCCTATGTTCTTGCTTGTCGACAAACTCACCGCTGCCCTCTTTTCAGCAGCTGCCACCGTCTTCTGTGCATCTCGGAGCCTCTGGCGACGAGCAAGACTTGCCAAGGTGGGACGCATCAGGACCAAGTCAAAACCCAGGCAAGTTGTCCTGGAACGCTTTCCATTCGCTTGCCGAGAGTGAATTCAACAGGCAGGAGAGCGGCAGCCACCGTCCTCCAGCAGTGGGAAGGCTTGGCACACAAGCCCGCTTCTTTGCGGCTTCGTTCTTCGCCTCTTCCAAGCAACCGCGATCTCTGCTTCTCGGAGGCGAAGAAGCGGCTAATTCACGCACAGCTCAGTAGAGCGCCAGCGGAGCGCTCCGGAGCGCCGCTTCAAGCCGAAAGACGCCGGGAAGCGGCACTTTCCTCCGGATAGCTCCGGAGCCGCGCTTCTGCTTCTCTAGTCATCTCTAGCTTAGCGAAAAGCTTTCCCACTCCATTTGGCAAGGGGAGAGCGTACCTGCACTGCACACTAACCGCGGTTTGCAAAGAAAGAGGATTTGCTGCACATTCCAAGGACACGGCTCTTTCCCAGGCAATCTGCAACCTGCTGTCAGATGGAAGTGCTCTCTGCCCTCTCCTGCCCAGCTCTAGCTACTAGCGGGCACTTTCCAGCCTGGCCGAGGCAAACAACCTCCAGAGATGTCACAGAGCCTAAGTGGAGCACAGATGCTCAAAAGCAGCAAAGCTGAAGAGCCTGGCTCAGCTTCACTAGTGTGCAATTGACTGACTGCGAAAAACAAAGCAGCAGAGCACCGGGCTTCTGGGCGCTGTGAAGGCAATTGCCAAAACCAGGCAGCTGCTCCTTCCCAAGCACAGGCAGCTGCCTATGTTCTTGCTTGTCGACAAACTCACCGCTGCCCTTCTTTTCAGCAGCTGCCACCGTCTTCTGTGCATCTCGGAGCCTCTGGCGACGAGCAAGACTTGCCAAGGTGGGACGCATCAGGACCAAGTCAAAACCCAGGCAAGTTGTCCTGGAACGCTTTCCATTCGCTTGCCGAGAGTGAATTCAACAGGCAGGAGAGCGGCAGCCACCGTCCTCCAGCAGTCGGAAGGCTTGGCACACAAGCCCGCTTCTTTGCGGCTTCGTTCTTCGCCTCTTCCAAGCAACCGCGATCTCTGCTTCTCGGAGGCGAAGAAGCGGCTAATTCGCGCACAGCTCAGTAGAGCGCCAGCGGAGCGCTCCGGAGCGCCGCTTCAAGCCGAAAGACGCCGGGAAGCGGCACTTTCCTCCGGATAGCTCCGGAGCCGCGCTTCTGCTTCTCTAGTCATCTCTAGCTTAGCGAAAAGCTTTCCCACTCCATTTGGCAAGGGGAGAGCGTACCTGCACTGCACACTAACCGCGGTTTGCAAAGAAAGAGGATTTGCTGCACATTCCAAGGACACGGCTCTTTCCGAGGCAATCTGCAACCTGCTGTCAGATGGAAGTGCTCTCTGCCCTCTCCTGCCCAGCTCTAGGTACTAGCGGGCACTTTCCAGCCTGGGCGAGGCAAACAACCTCCAGCGATGTCACAGAGCATAAGTGGAGCACAGATGCTCAAAAGCAGCAAAGCTGAAGAGCCTGGCTCAGCTTCACTAGTGTGCAATTGACTGACTGCGAAAAAAAAAGCAGCACAGCACCGGGCTTCTGGGCGCTGTGAAGGCAATTGCCAAAACCAGGCAGCTGCTCCTTCCCAAGCACACTCAGCTGCCTATGTTCTTGCTTGTCGACAAACTCACTGCTGCCCTTCTTTTCAGCAGCTGCCACCGTCTTCTGTGCATCTCGGAGCCTCTGGCGACGAGCAAGACTTGCCAAGGTGGGACGCATCAGGACCAAGTCAAAACCCAGGCAAGTTGTCCTGGAACGCTTTCCATTCGCTTGCCGAGAGTGAATTCAAGAGGCAGGAGAGCGGCAGCCACCGTCCTCCAGCAGTCGGAAGGCTTCGCACACAAGCCCGCTTCTTTGCGGCTTCGTTCTTCGCCTCTTCCAAGCAACCGCGATCTCTGCTTCTCGGAGGCGAAGAAGCGGCTAATTCGCGCACAGCTCAGTAGAGCGCCAGCGGAGCGCTCCGGAGCGCCGCTTCAAGCCGAAAGACGCCGGGAAGCGGCACTTTCCTCCGGATAGCTCCGGAGCCGCGCTTCTGCTTCTCTAGTCATCTCTAGCTTAGCGAAAAGCTTTCCCACTCCATTTGGCAAGGGGAGAGCGTACCTGCACTGCACACTAACCGCGGTTTGCAAAGAAAGAGGATTTGCTGCACATTCCAAGGACACGGCTCTTTCCGAGGCAATCTGCAACCTGCTGTCAGATGGAAGTGCTCTCTGCCCTCTCCTGCCCAGCTCTAGCTACTAGCGGGCACTTTCCAGCCTGGCCGAGGCAAACAACCTCCAGCGATGTCACACAGCATAAGTGGAGCACAGATGCTCAAAAGCAGCAAAGCTGAAGAGCCTGGCTCAGCTTCACTAGTGTGCAATTGACTGACTGCGAAAAACAAAGCAGCAGAGCACCGGGCTTCTGGGCGCTGTGAAGGCAATTGCCAAAACCAGGCAGCTGCTCCTTCCCAAGCACAGGCAGCTGCCTATGTTCTTGCTTGTCGACAAACTCACTGCTGCCCTTCTTTTCAGCAGCTGCCACCGTCTTCTGTGCATCTAGGAGCCTCTGGCGACGAGCAAGACTTGCCAAGGTGGGACGCATCAGGACCAAGTCAAAACCCAGGCAAGTTGTCCTGGAACGCTTTCCATTTGCTTGCCGAGAGTGAATTCAACAGGCAGGAGAGCGGCAGCCACCGTCCTCCAGCAGTCGGAAGGCTTGGCACACAAGCCCGCTTCTTTGCGGCTTCGTTCTTCGCCTCTTCCAAGCAACCACGATCTCTGCTTCTCGGAGGCGAAGAAGCGGCTAATTCGCGCACAGCTCAGTAGAGCGGCAGCGGAGCGCTCCGGAGCGCCGCTTCAAGCCGAAAGACGCCGGGAATCGGCACTTTCCTCCGGATAGCTCCGGAGCCGCGCTTCTGCTTCTCTAGTCATCTCTAGCTTAGCGAAAAGCTTTCCCACTCCATTTGGCAAGGGGAGAGCGTACCTGCACTGCACACTAACCGCGGTTTGCAAAGAAAGAGGATTTGCTGCACATTCCAAGGACACGGCTCTTTCCGAGGCAATCTGCAACTTGCTGTCAGATGGAAGTGCTCTCTGCCCTCTCCTGCCCAGCTCTAGCTACTAGCGGGCACTTTCCAGCCTGGGCGAGGCAAACAACCTCCAGCGATGTCACAGAGCATAAGTGGAGCACAGATGCTCAAAAGCAGCAAAGCTGAAGAGCCTGGCTCAGCTTCACTAGTGTGCAATTGACTGACTGCGAAAAACAAAGCAGCAGAGCACCGGGCTTCTGGGCGCTGTGAAGGCAATTGCCAAAACCAGGCAGCTGCTCCTTCCCAAGCACACTCAGCTGCCTATGTTCTTGCTTGTCGACAAACTCACTGCTGCCCTTCTTTTCAGCAGCTGCCACCGTCTTCTGTGCATCTCGGAGCCTCTGGCGACGAGCAAGACTTGCCAAGGTGGGACGCATCAGGACCAAGTCAAAACCCAGGCAAGTTGTCCTGGAACGCTTTCCATTCGCTTGCCGAGAGTGAATTCAAGAGGCAGGAGAGCGGCAGCCACCGTCCTCCAGCAGTCGGAAGGCTTGGCACACAAGCCCGCTTCTTTGCGGCTTCGTTCTTCGCCTCTTCCAAGCAACCGCGATCTCTGCTTCTCGGAGGCGAAGAAGCGGCTAATTCGCGCACAGCTCAGTAGAGCGCCAGCGGAGCACTCCGGAGCGCCGCTTCAAGCCGAAAGATGCCGGGAAGCGGCACTTTCCTCCGGATAGCTCCGGAGCCGCGCTTCTGCTTCTCTAGTCATCTCTATCTTAGCGAAAAGCTTTCCCACTCCATTTGGCAAGGGGAGAGCGTACCTGCACTGCACACTAACCGCGGTTTGCAAAGAAAGAGGATTTGCTGCACATTCCAAGGACACGGCTCTTTCCGAGGCAATCTGCAACCTGCTGTCAGATGGAAGTGCTCTCTGCCCTCTCCTGCCCAGCTCTAGGTACTAGCGGGCACTTTCCAGCCTGGCCGAGGCAAACAACCTCCAGCGATGTCACACAGCATAAGTGGAGCACAGATGCTCAAAAGCAGCAAAGCTGAAGAGCCTGGCTCAGCTTCACTAGTGTGCAATTGACTGACTGCGAAAAACAAAGCAGCAGAGCACCGGGCTTCTGGGCGCTGTGAAGGCAATTGCCAAAACCAGGCAGCTGCTCCTTCCCAAGCACAGGCAGCTGCCTATGTTCTTGCTTGTCGACAAACTCACTGCTGCCCTTCTTTTCAGCAGCTGCCACCGTCTTCTGTGCATCTCGGAGCCTCTGGCGACGAGCAAGACTTGCCAAGGTGGGACGCATCAGGACCAAGTCAAAACCCAGGCAAGTTGTCCTGGAACGCTTTCCATTCGCTTGCCGAGAGTGAATTCAAGAGGCAGGAGAGCGGCAGCCACCGTCCTCCGGCAGTCGGAAGGCTTGGCACACAAGCCCGCTTCTTTGCGGCTTCGTTCTTCGCCTCTTCCAAGCAACCACGATCTCTGCTTCTCGGAGGCGAAGAAGCGGCTAATTCGCGCACAGCTCAGTTGAGCGGCAGCGGAGCGCTCCGGAGCGCCGCTTCAAGCCGAAAGACGCCGGGAAGCGGCACTTTCCTCCGGATAGCTCCGGAGCCGCGCTTCTGCTTCTCTAGTCATCTCTAGCTTAGCGAAAAGCTTTCCCACTCCATTTGGCAAGGGGAGAGCGTACCTGCACTGCACACTAACCGCGGTTTGCAAAGAAAGAGGATTTGCTGCACATTCCAAGGACACGGCTCTTTCCGAGGCAATCTGCAACCTGCTGTCAGATGGAAGTGCTCTCTGCCCTCTCCTGCCCAGCTCTAGGTACTAGCGGGCACTTTCCAGCCTGGCCGAGGCAAACAACCTCCAGAGATGTCACACAGCATAAGTGGAGCACAGATGCTCAAAAGCAGCAAAGCTGAAGAGCCTGGCTCAGCTTCACTAGTGTGCAATTGACTGACTGCGAAAAACAAAGCAGCAGAGCACCGGGCTTCTGGGCGCTGTGAAGGCAATTGCCAAAACCAGGCAGCTGCTCCTTCCCAAGCACACTCAGCTGCCTATGTTCTTGCTTGTCGACAAACTCACCGCTGCCCTTCTTTTCAGCAGCTGCCACCGTCTTCTGTGCATCTCGGAGCCTCTGGCGACGAGCAAGACTTGCCAAGGTGGGACGCATCAGGACCAAGTCAAAACCCAGGCAAGTTGTCCTGGAACGCTTTCCATTCGCTTGCCGAGAGTGAATTCAACAGGCAGGAGAGCGGCAGCCACCGTCCTCCGGCAGTCTGAAGGCTTGGCACACAAGCCCGCTTCTTTGCGGCTTCGTTCTTCGCCTCTTCCAAGCAACCACGATCTCTGCTTCTCGGAGGCGAAGAAGCGGCTAATTCGCGCACAGCTCAGTAGAGCGCCAGCGCAGCGCTCCGGAGCGCCGCTTCAAGCCGAAAGACGCCGGGAAGCGGCACTTTCCTCCGGATAGCTCCGGAGCCGCGCTTCTGCTTCTCTAGTCATCTCTAGCTTAGCGAAAAGCTTTCCCACTCCATTTGGCAAGGGGAGAGCGTACCTGCACTGCACACTAACCGCGGTTTGCAAAGAAAGAGGATTTGCTGCACATTCCAAGGACACGGCTCTTTCCGAGGCAATCTGCAACCTGCTGTCAGATGGAAGTGCTCTCTGCCCTCTTCTGCCCAGCTCTAGGTACTAGCGGGCACTTTCCAGCCTGGCCGAGGCAAACAACCTCCAGAGATGTCACACAGCATAAGTGGAGCACAGATGCTAAGAAACAGCAAAGCTGAAGAGCCTGGCTCAGCTTCACTAGTGTGCAATTGACTGACTGCGAAAAACAAAGCAGCACAGCACCGGGCTTCTGGGCGCTGTGAAGGCAATTGCCAAAACCAGGCAGCTGCTCCTTCCCAAGCACACTCAGCTGCCTATGTTCTTGCTTGTCGACAAACTCACCGCTGCCCTTCTTTTCAGCAGCTGCCACCGTCTTCTGTGCATCTCGGAGCCTCTGGCAACGAGCAAGACTTGCCAAGGTGGGACGCATCAGGACCAAGTCAAAACCCAGGCAAGTTGTCCTGGAACGCTTTCCATTCGCTTGCCGAGAGTGAATTCAACAGGCAGGAGAGCGGCAGCCACTGTCCTCCAGCAGTCTGAAGGCTTCGCACACAAGCCCGCTTCTTTGCGGCTTCGTTCTTCGCCTCTTCCAAGCAACCACGATCTCTGCCTCTCGGAGGCGAAGAAGCGGCTAATTCGCGCACAGCTCAGTTGAGCGGCAGCGGAGCGCTCCGGAGCGCCGCTTCAAGCCGAAAGACGCCGGGAAGCGGCACTTTCCTCCGGATAGCTCCGGAGCCGCGCTTCTGCTTCTCTAGTCATCTCTAGCTTAGCGAAAAGCTTTCCCACTCCAGTTGGCAAGGGGAGAGCGTACCTGCACTGCACACTAACCGCGGTTTGCAAAGAAAGAGGATTTGCTGCACATTCCAAGGACACGGCTCTTTCCGAGGCAATCTGCAACCTGCTGTCAGATGGAAGTGCTCTCTGCCCTCTCCTGCCCAGCTCTAGGTACTAGCAGGCACTTTCCAGCCTGGCCGAGGCAAACAACCTCCAGAGATGTCACACAGCATAAGTGGAGCACAGATGCTAAGAAACAGCAAAGCTGAAGAGCCTGGCTCAGCTTCACTAGTGTGCAATTGACTGACTGCGAAAAACAAAGCAGCACAGCACCGGGCTTCTGGGCGCTGTGAAGGCAATTGCCAAAACCAGGCAGCTGCTCCTTCCCAAGCACACTCAGCTGCCTATGTTCTTGCTTGTCGACAAACTCACCGCTGCCCTTCTTTTCAGCAGCTGCCACCGTCTTCTGTGCATCTCGGAGCCTCTGGCGACGAGCAAGACTTGCCAAGGTGGGACGCATCAGGACCAAGTCAAAACCCAGGCAAGTTGTCCTGGAACGCTTTCCATTCGCTTGCCGAGAGTGAATTCAACAGGCAGGAGAGCGGCAGCCACCGTCCTCCGGCAGTCTGAAGGCTTCGCACACAAGCCCGCTTCTTTGCGGCTTCGTTCTTCGTCTCTTCCAAGCAACCGCGATCTCTGCCTCTCGGAGGCGAAGAAGCGGCTAATTCGCGCACAGCTCAGTAGAGCGCCAGCGCAGCGCTCCGGAGCGCCGCTTCAAGCCGAAAGACGCCGGGAAGCGGCACTTTCCTCCGGATAGCTCCGGAGCCGCGCTTCTGCTTCTCTAGTCATCTCTAGCTTAGCGAAAAGCTTTCCCACTCCAGTTGGCAAGGGGAGAGCGTACCTGCACTGCACACTAACCGCGGTTTGCAAAGAAAGAGGATTTGCTGCACATTCCAAGGACACGGCTCTTTCCGAGGCAATCTGCAACCTGCTGTCAGATGGAAGTGCTCTCTGCCCTCTCCTGCCCAGCTCTAGGTACTAGCGGGCACTTTCCAGCCTGGCCGAGGCAAACAACCTCGAGAGATGTCACACAGCATAAGTGGAGCACAGATGCTAAGAAACAGCAAAGCTGAAGAGCCTGGCTCAGCTTCACTAGTGTGCAATTGACTGACTGCGAAAAACAAAGCAGCAGAGCACCGGGCTTCTGGGCGCTGTGAAGGCAATTGCCAAAACCAGGCAGCTGCTCCTTCCCAAGCACACTCAGCTGCCTATGTTCTTGCTTGTCGACAAACTCACCGCTGCCCTTCTTTTCAGCAGCTGCCACCGTCTTCTGTGCATCTCGGAGCCTCTGGCGACGAGCAAGACTTGCCAAGGTGGGACGCATCAGGACCAAGTCAAAACCCAGGCAAGTTGTCCTGGAACGCTTTCCATTCGCTTGCCGAGAGTGAATTCAACAGGCAGGAGAGCGGCAGCCACCGTCCTCCGGCAGTCTGAAGGCTTCGCACACAAGCCCGCTTCTTTGCGGCTTCGTTCTTCGCCTCTTCCAAGCAACCACGATCTCTGCCTCTCGGAGGCGAAGAAGCGGCTAATTCGCGCACAGCTCAGTAGAGCGGCAGCGGAGCACTCCGGAGCGCCGCTTGAAGCCGAAAGATGCCGGGAAGCGGCACTTTCCTCCGGATAGCTCCGGAGCCGCGCTTCTGCTTCTCTAGTCATCTCTATCTTAGCGAAAAGCTTTCCCACTCCATTTGGCAAGGGGAGAGCGTACCTGCACTGCACACTAACCGCGGTTTGCAAAGAAAGAGGATTTGCTGCACATTCCAAGGACACGGCTCTTTCCGAGGCAATCTGCAACCTGCTGTCAGATGGAAGTGCTCTCTGCCCTCTCCTGCCCAGCTCTAGGTACTAGCGGGCACTTTCCAGCCTGGCCGAGGCAAACAACCTCGAGAGATGTCACACAGCATAAGTGGAGCACAGATGCTAAGAAACAGCAAAGCTGAAGAGCCTGGCTCAGCTTCACTAGTGTGCAATTGACTGACTGCGAAAAACAAAGCAGCACAGCACCGGGCTTCTGGGCGCTGTGAAGGCAATTGCCAAAACCAGGCAGCTGCTCCTTCCCAAGCACACTCAGCTGCCTATGTTCTTGCTTGTCGACAAACTCACCGCTGCCCTTCTTTTCAGCAGCTGCCACCGTCTTCTGTGCATCTCGGAGCCTCTGGCGACGAGCAAGACTTGCCAAGGTGGGACGCATCAGGACCAAGTCAAAACCCAGGCAAGTTGTCCTGGAACGCTTTCCATTCGCTTGTCGAGAGTGAATTCAACAGGCAGGAGAGCGGCAGCCACCGTCCTCCAGCAGTCGGAAGGCTTCGCACACAAGCCCGCTTCTTTGCGGCTTCGTTCTTCGCCTCTTCCAAGCAACCACGATCTCTGCTTCTCGGAGGCGAAGAAGCGGCTAATTCGCGCACAGCTCAGTAGAGCGCCAGCGGAGCGCTCCGGAGCGCCGCTTCAAGCCGAAAGACGCCGGGAAGCGGCACTTTCCTCCGGATAGCTCCGGAGCCGCGCTTCTGCTTCTCTAGTCATCTCTAGCTTAGCGAAAAGCTTTCCCACTCCATTTGGCAAGGGGAGAGCGTACCTGCACTGCACACTAACCGCGGTTTGCAAAGAAAGAGGATTTGCTGCACATTCCAAGGACACGGCTCTTTCCGAGGCAATCTGCAACCTGCTGTCAGATGGAAGTGCTCTCTGCCCTCTCCTGCCCAGCTCTAGGTACTAGCGGGCACTTTCCAGCCTGGCCGAGGCAAACAACCTCCAGAGATGTCACACAGCATAAGTGGAGCACAGATGCTCAAAAGCAGCAAAGCTGAAGAGCCTGGCTCAGCTTCACTAGTGTGCAATTGACTGACTGCGAAAAACAAAGCAGCACAGCACCGGGCTTCTGGGCGCTGTGAAGGCAATTGCCAAAACCAGGCAGCTGCTCCTTCCCAAGCACACTCAGCTGCCTATGTTCTTGCTTGTCGACAAACTCACCGCTGCCCTTCTTTTCAGCAGCTGCCACCGTCTTCTGTGCATCTCGGAGCCTCTGGCGACGAGCAAGACTTGCCAAGGTGGGACGCATCAGGACCAAGTCAAAACCCAGGCAAGTTGTCCTGGAACGCTTTCCATTCGCTTGCCGAGAGTGAATTCAACAGGCAGGAGAGCGGCAGCCACCGTCCTCCGGCAGTCTGAAGGCTTGGCACACAAGCCCGCTTCTTTGCGGCTTCGTTCTTCGCCTCTTCCAAGCAACCACGATCTCTGCTTCTCGGAGGCGAAGAAGCGGCTAATTCGCGCACAGCTCAGTAGAGCGCCAGCGCAGCGCTCCGGAGCGCCGCTTCAAGCCGAAAGACGCCGGAAGCGGCACTTTTCCTCCGGATAGCTCCGGAGCCGCGCTTCTGCTTCTCTAGTCATCTCTAGCTTAGCGAAAAGCTTTCCCACTCCATTTGGCAAGGGGGAGAGCGTACCTGCACTGCACACTAACCGCGGTTTGCAAAGAAAGAGGATTTGCTGCACATTCCAAGGACACGGCTTCTTTCCGAGGCAATCTGCAACCTGCTGTCAGATGGAAGTGCTCTCTGCCTCTTCTGCCCAGCTCTAGGTACTAGCGGGCACTTTCCAGCCTGGCCGAGGCAAACAACCTCCAGAGATGTCACACAGCATAAGTGGAGCACAGATGCTAAGAAACAGCAAAGCTGAAGAGCCTGGCTCAGCTTCACTAGTGTGCAATTGACTGACTGCGAAAAACAAAGCAGCACAGCACCGGGCCTTCTGGGCGCTGTGAAGGCAATTGCCAAAACCAGGCAGCTGCTCCTTCCCAAGCACACTCAGCTGCCTATGTTCTTGCTTGTCGACAAACTCACCGCTGCCCTTCTTTTCAGCAGCTGCCACCGTCTTCTGTGCATCTCGGAGCCTCTGGCAACGAGCAAGACTTGCCAAGGTGGGACGCATCAGGACCAAGTCAAAACCCAGGCAAGTTGTCCTGGAACGCTTTCCATTCGCTTGCCGAGAGTGAATTCAACAGGCAGGAGAGCGGCAGCCACTGTCCTCCAGCAGTCTGAAGGCTTCGCACACAAGCCCGCTTCTTTGCGGCTTCGTTCTTCGCCTCTTCCAAGCAACCACGATCTCTGCCTCTCGGAGGCGAAGAAGCGGCTAATTCGCGCACAGCTCAGTTGAGCGGCAGCGGAGCGCTCCGGAGCGCCGCTTCAAGCCGAAAGACGCCGGGAAGCGGCACTTTCCTCCGGATAGCTCCGGAGCCGCGCTTCTGCTTCTCTAGTCATCTCTAGCTTAGCGGAAAAGCTTTCCCACTCCAGTTGGCAAGGGGAGAGCGTACCTGCACTGCACACTAACCGCGGTTTGCAAAGAAAGAGGATTTGCTGCACATTCCAAGGACACGGCTCTTTCCGAGGCAATCTGCAACCTGCTGTCAGATGGAAGTGCTCTCTGCCCTCTCCTGCCCAGCTCTAGGTACTAGCAGGCACTTTCCAGCCTGGCCGAGGCAAACAACCTCGAGAGATGTCACACAGCATAAGTGGATCACAGATGCTAAGAAACAGCAAAGCTGAAGAGCCTGGCTCAGCTTCACTAGTGTGCAATTGACTGACTGCGAAAAACAAAGCAGCACAGCACCGGGCTTCTGGGCGCTGTGAAGGCAATTGCCAAAACCAGGCAGCTGCTCCTTCCCAAGCACACTCAGCTGCCTATGTTCTTGCTTGTCGACAAACTCACCGCTGCCCTTCTTTTCAGCAGCTGCCACCGTCTTCTGTGCATCTCGGAGCCTCTGGCGACGAGCAAGACTTGCCAAGGTGGGACGCATCAGGACCAAGTCAAAACCCAGGCAAGTTGTCCTGGAACGCTTTCCATTCGCTTGCCGAGAGTGAATTCAAGAGGCAGGAGAGCGGCAGCCACCGTCCTCCGGCAGTCTGAAGGCTTCGCACACAAGCCCGCTTCTTTGCGGCTTCGTTCTTCGCCTCTTCCAAGCAACCACGATCTCTGCCTCTCGGAGGCGAAGAAGCGGCTAATTCGCGCACAGCTCAGTAGAGCGCCAGCGGAGCGCTCCGGAGCGCCGCTTCAAGCCGAAAGACGCCGGGAAGCGGCACTTTCCTCCGGATAGCTCCGGAGCCGCGCTTCTGCTTCTCTAGTCATCTCTAGCTTAGCGAAAAGCTTTCCCACTCCAGTTGGCAAGGGGAGAGCGTACCTGCACTGCACACTAACCGCGGTTTGCAAAGAAAGAGGATTTGCTGCACATTCCAAGGACACGGCTCTTTCCGAGGCAATCTGCAACCTGCTGTCAGATGGAAGTGCTCTCTGCCCTCTCCTGCCCAGCTCTAGGTACTAGCGGGCACTTTCCAGCCTGGCCGAGGCAAACAACCTCGAGAGATGTCACACAGCATAAGTGGATCACAGATGCTAAGAAACAGCAAAGCTGAAGAGCCTGGCTCAGCTTCACTAGTGTGCAATTGACTGACTGCGAAAAACAAAGCAGCACAGCACCGGGCTTCTGGGCGCTGTGAAGGCAATTGCCAAAACCAGGCAGCTGCTCCTTCCCAAGCACACTCAGCTGCCTATGTTCTTGCTTGTCGACAAACTCACCGCTGCCCTTCTTTTCAGCAGCTGCCACCGTCTTCTGTGCATCTCGGAGCCTCTGGCGACGAGCAAGACTTGCCAAGGTGGGACGCATCAGGACCAAGTCAAAACCCAGGCAAGTTGTCCTGGAACGCTTTCCATTCGCTTGCCGAGAGTGAATTCAACAGGCAGGAGAGCGGCAGCCACCGTCCTCCGGCAGTCTGAAGGCTTCGCACACAAGCCCGCTTCTTTGCGGCTTCGTTCTTCGCCTCTTCCAAGCAACCGCGATCTCTGCCTCTCGGAGGCGAAGAAGCGGCTAATTCGCGCACAGCTCAGTAGAGCGCCAGCGCAGCGCTCCGGAGCGCCGCTTCAAGCCGAAAGACGCCGGGAAGCGGCACTTTCCTCCGGATAGCTCCGGAGCCGCGCTTCTGCTTCTCTAGTCATCTCTATCTCAGCGAAAAGCTTTCCCACTCCATTTGGCAAGGGGAGAGCGTACCTGCACTGCACACTAACCGCGGTTTGCAAAGAAAGAGGATTTGCTGCACATTCCAAGGACACGGCTCTTTCCGAGGCAATCTGCAACCTGCTGTCAGATGGAAGTGCTCTCTGCCCTCTCCTGCCCAGCTCTAGGTACTAGCAGGCACTTTCCAGCCTGGCCGAGGCAAACAACCTCGAGAGATGTCACACAGCATAAGTGGAGCACAGATGCTCAAAAGCAGCAAAGCTGAAGAGCCTGGCTCAGCTTCACTAGTGTGCAATTGACTGACTGCGAAAAACAAAGCAGCACAGCACCGGGCTTCTGGGCGCTGTGAAGGCAATTGCCAAAACCAGGCAGCTGCTCCTTCCCAAGCACACTCAGCTGCCTATGTTCTTGCTTGTCAACAAACTCACCGCTGCCCTTCTTTTCAGCAGCTGCCACTGTCTTCTGTGCATCTCGGAGCCTCTGGCGACGAGCAAGACTTGCCAAGGTGGGACGCATCAGGACCAAGTCAAAACCCAGGCAAGTTGTCCTGGAACGCTTTCCATTTGCTTGCCGAGAGTGAATTCAACAGGCAGGAGAGCGGCAGCCACCGTCCTCCAGCAGTCTGAAGGCTTCGCACACAAGCCCGCTTCTTTGCGGCTTCGTTCTTCGCCTCTTCCAAGCAACCACGATCTCTGCTTCTCGGAGGCGAAGAAGCGGCTAATTCGCGCACAGCTCAGTAGAGCGCCAGCGCAGCGCTCCGGAGCGCCGCTTCAAGCCGAAAGACGCCGGGAAGCGGCACTTTCCTCCGGATAGCTCCGGAGCCGCGCTTCTGCTTCTCTAGTCATCTCTAGCTTAGCGAAAAGCTTTCCCACTCCAGTTGGCAAGGGGAGAGCGTACCTGCACTGCACACTAACCGCGGTTTGCAAAGAAAGAGGATTTGCTGCACATTCCAAGGACACGGCTCTTTCCGAGGCAATCTGCAACCTGCTGTCAGATGGAAGTGCTCTCTGCCCTCTCCTGCCCAGCTCTAGGTACTAGCGGGCACTTTCCAGCCTGGCCGAGGCAAACAACCTCCAGAGATGTCACACAGCATAAGTGGAGCACAGATGCTAAGAAACAGCAAAGCTGAAGAGCCTGGCTCAGCTTCACTAGTGTGCAATTGACTGACTGCGAAAAACAAAGCAGCACAGCACCGGGCTTCTGGGCGCTGTGAAGGCAATTGCCAAAACCAGGCAGCTGCTCCTTCCCAAGCACACTCAGCTGCCTATGTTCTTGCTTGTCGACAAACTCACCGCTGCCCTTCTTTTCAGCAGCTGCCACCGTCTTCTGTGCATCTCGGAGCCTCTGGCGACGAGCAAGACTTGCCAAGGTGGGACGCATCAGGACCAAGTCAAAACCCAGGCAAGTTGTCCTGGAACGCTTTCCATTCGCTTGCCGAGAGTGAATTCAACAGGCAGGAGAGCGGCAGCCACCGTCCTCCGGCAGTCTGAAGGCTTCGCACACAAGCCCGCTTCTTTGCGGCTTCGTTCTTCGCCTCTTCCAAGCAACCGCGATCTCTGCCTCTCGGAGGCGAAGAAGCGGCTAATTCGCGCACAGCTCAGTAGAGCGCCAGCGCAGCGCTCCGGAGCGCCGCTTCAAGCCGAAAGACGCCGGGAAGCGGCACTTTCCTCCGGATAGCTCCGGAGCCGCGCTTCTGCTTCTCTAGTCATCTCTATCTCAGCGAAAAGCTTTCCCACTCCATTTGGCAAGGGGAGAGCGTACCTGCACTGCACACTAACCGCGGTTTGCAAAGAAAGAGGATTTGCTGCACATTCCAAGGACACGGCTCTTTCCGAGGCAATCTGCAACCTGCTGTCAGATGGAAGTGCTCTCTGCCCTCTCCTGCCCAGCTCTAGGTACTAGCAGGCACTTTCCAGCCTGGCCGAGGCAAACAACCTCGAGAGATGTCACACAGCATAAGTGGAGCACAGATGCTCAAAAGCAGCAAAGCTGAAGAGCCTGGCTCAGCTTCACTAGTGTGCAATTGACTGACTGCGAAAAACAAAGCAGCACAGCACCGGGCTTCTGGGCGCTGTGAAGGCAATTGCCAAAACCAGGCAGCTGCTCCTTCCCAAGCACACTCAGCTGCCTATGTTCTTGCTTGTCAACAAACTCACCGCTGCCCTTCTTTTCAGCAGCTGCCACTGTCTTCTGTGCATCTCGGAGCCTCTGGCGACGAGCAAGACTTGCCAAGGTGGGACGCATCAGGACCAAGTCAAAACCCAGGCAAGTTGTCCTGGAACGCTTTCCATTTGCTTGCCGAGAGTGAATTCAACAGGCAGGAGAGCGGCAGCCACCGTCCTCCAGCAGTCTGAAGGCTTCGCACACAAGCCCGCTTCTTTGCGGCTTCGTTCTTCGCCTCTTCCAAGCAACCGTGATCTCTGCCTCTCGGAGGCGAAGAAGCGGCTAATTCGCGCACAGCTCAGTAGAGCGGTGTCACGATCCGCTTATTGCGGGGTGTCGTGATGGTTCTTTTCACCGATCCCAAAAGTACAAAAAGGCAAACAACAAGGGACTATCAGTTAATCACAACAAATGCACCTTTATTAGGGGTCAAAACAGTATATGCGATAGTGGGGATCAGAAAGGAGATAAAAGAATAGAGAGGGAGAGAGATGAGAGGGGTATGGGAATAGCTACCAACACAGGCGAGATCCTCAGTGGTCCGGACGATGGGGATCCGTCTGTCGTGTCGGGGGAGTCTCCGAAGCTCTGGTCGACTCGGGGTTCCAGTTATAGTCCACAGAGGAAAGAGGGGGGAACAAGTGTAACAATGAAAGCCCATTGTAATTGCCACGGGGGAACAGGTGAGTCCACAGAAACCACCAAAGCAAGACGAATACAATGAAGAATAAGTCCATTGAAATTACTGAAGGGAAACAGGTCATGTCATTAGTGGTCAGACCACCAAATTCCCCTCCTCCCTATAGTAGGGGTCTCGGTCTCAGTCCTTGGGAGGAGGGTTCTCGTTCTTTATTTGTCCCAGTGGTAACGAGGCAGATGAGGGGTCTTCAATGAAGGACCACGGGAGTCACCCCAAAAGTTCATTCGGCTTAAGAACGGAGATTAGAAGCAGGCCGCGCATCAGGCTGTCCCGAGCTGGGTCCATGTCAGGTCTTTGCCAAGTCCTTGCCAACTCCTTGCCAAGTTCTTGTCAGGCCTTGTTCGGAACAGCTAGCATGATGGTTCAGTGGTTCCACCTGCACTGTGTCCTGTTCTCAGTCGGAACTGCAGCGGGGGAAGGGATTCTTTCTCGTGGCAATCGGAAGGCAGAATGGAGAACAAGGGGCTTCAGACGGGCTCTTACACCACCCCGTGACTGACGATTGCCCTTGAAAGATCTTCATCAGCAGGATTCCATGGGGTCGTTGTGGAGTCTTCAGGACTCGTCAAGTGTTGGCAGCACATCCCAGGGAAAAGAGAAGAGAAAAAGAAAAGGAAAGAGAAAACAGGAAAACTAAAACATATTAATAAGCAAATTATAATTAAATAATAAGCAAAATTCAATAAGTATTAATCAGTATTATTCAATTAAACAATAAATTGATCAAATAGTAAACCAGTATATTATTGATATTACTCAGTACAATTTTATAATCAAATAATTTAAAACAGTGATTAGAATAAATCATAGGAGAAAATTATGTAAAACATATCTTCTAACTTATAATCTCCTTGTGTCTACAGTCCTGGGAACATCTATAGTGTAAAGGATGTCGGCCAGGTGGTGTGCATTAATTATAGATGTCAATTTTGTTAACCGCTTCATCATTCTCCAATTCACAATAAGCAAGATTACTGATAAAACAAAACCAATCATAACTAAAATCAAAAGAACAACAATGGGATGACACAATTTGTTTAGGACACCGGTGGCGGTAGGCGACCACCCGAAAAGGGTATCCCACCACCTGTGCTCGGCATCACTTTTCACCCTTTCTACAACACGATGTATTTCTTGCACATTATGATGAACCGCTACCAGAGTTTTCTGTCCACTCTCCTTGATTTTTCCTAGGATCTCTATTAGGTCTTGATGAAGTAATAATTGCTTTACCAGAGTAAGGTTCATCCCAATGGGAGTAGGCAGTAGCTTTTGAATCAACGTGAGATTGGATTCTAAAAGTTCATGTGAAGTAACTGGAGCTACAAAAGAAAAATCACATCCTGCAATCTTAGTAAAGTTGCAAGCACAAAAATTTGAATGATTTTTAGTATCCACTATTATACTTTCTATAAGTACAGTATCACAAGCAGTTCTGAAGCAGGCACACCCATTGCCTGTATATACAAGGACTGTTTCAGAAGTCTCGTTAGGATGAATATCAAAGTGACAGATATTTTGTTCTGTGTCCAGACAAATATCTTGAGCTACAATTGCATTACCTTCACAGATAAACCCTAGTTGTTCTCGGATAGTACAGGACTCTAAATTGACAGTTTGCCATTTATTATCGATTTGACGGGCCCATTCTCTATGTTCAGAAGGATAGAAAGTGGCTCCATCATGATTCAATCCTAGTGCAATGATAGGGAATATCAAATGTACTGAGGCATCACTTATGGTCAACACAAATGCTGTGGCTATGTTTGTGATGGGGTTATAAGTGAAATTCACTAAATTCCACCAGGATTGGAAATCCCTTTCAAAATCAGTGGCACTGTCCCAGACTATTTTCCTAATTCCAGTAGGAAAAGTGCCTTCTTCACCTTCTCTTATAATTGAGGCAGCAACTGACTGCATCCATAATTGAGCCTGGATACAGCTAAGAGCTAAGGAAACATTGCTTTGTGTGGCATTAAGTGCATCAATTATCAATTTGCTATCATTCACATTTATCTTTTCCCAATTTGGTAAAATATTTGATAGCAACCACTGATGTGTTCCCAAGGCCGATAAGGACGATTGCAGTGGTTGTTGTATTTTGGTTAAATCTTTAGTCGTAGAAGTCAATTTATTCATTAATACTTCTGAATCAATACTATTTAGGATTCCCAGTCCCGTTCCCACAACACCAGTTATGTCTCTTGGCGCTCGGTTTTTTGGAGGGTTCCACTGTCGCAGCCAGGTTGTCCAGCCCTGAAAAGAGGTTTGCAAAAAGGGTGAACAAGCTGGTTGTATTTCTGAGACATTATTTTGCATCAGCAATTTAACTTGTTTAAGAGACCATGCCGGATTAAATAATATCTGTTGTTGGCCGGTTTTCCTGATTATATATGGTCCAACTTCAAAAATTTTCGGGGTAAGCATAACTGGTGGTTGGGCTCGAGTGGTGGTGGTGGTGGTGGTATGAACCGTCGTGGATTGAGCTACATCATTTATTATGAACTTAAAAGAAAGCCCTTCAGTGTTTTTTCCCCATAAGCAAACTACTTCTGCAGTCTGTGTTAATGTAAAATTGTGCCAACAATCCTGTATGCTTGGGTGCGTGCAGACTTTTTCCTGCTTGTCCGTTCGACCTATTTGGACACTGATTGAGGTTGCCTTACTATAAGCAGTTTTGTTAACCATTCGGCATCCTATGCTAATTTTCTCCCCCATTATCCCTTGAAGCTGCCAGGTTTTGTATTCTTTCCATTCTTGCCTGGTGTATATCTGATTATTATGCATGACAAGAGTTATTAGATTTAAATCTTTTACTTTTCCCATGTATCCGGAAAAATAAACAAAAGCTTGGGACCAAGGTCCTTCGGTAAAGGGGCTTTCCGTCCAGCGGGGTCTGACTTTTATATTATTATTGGTTGTAGCATTAATCTTAAATTTGTAAACCAGGCCTTGCAAACTAAATGGGTTAGTCAAGTTGTTTTGCCAGCTACATGTCACATAAGTGGTTTTAGCTAAAGTAAAGCTATACCAGCAATCAACAGATTCATTTTTACAGTCTTTTGTAATTGCAATATTGTTAGTTCGGCGAACTGTGGTATAATTACCAATATATTCTTGACGGCAGCATAGGGTAAGGGGGAATATTTTGGCACACTCCCATTTTTTGGTAGGGCATAGTTTTGCTGAAGGGATTTTCAAATAATTTTTTCCTCCTGGCTCCATAAAATTTCCAGCAATTGTGATAGAGGAAGCTTTCTCATGTAGAGATCCTTCCACTTTTCTGCATGCTACCACAATAGTCTCACCAATCGTTCCAGTTAGGGTTCTGGTCCATTCCTTCTGATCCCATCCCCACTCATTTGGACGATATACCTTAGAGTTATGTAGCACAATAGTTGCCAGACTCGGGTGACGACCTTTAGGATATGATCCTAGGGCATTAGTGTGCTCGATGGTAGCTTCAGACCACGGCCACTCAGCAGGGTTCTGGCCAAAGAGTTGTGGTAAGATGCAGAAAAGTATCACCAATTTTATCATGGCTCAGATGATGTTGTCCCTCGAGGTTCTTCTGCAAAGGTAAACACAACAGAAAAAGTTCTGCCACTATATGGCAGAAAAGGTTAGAATGATGGAATTATCCAGCGTGTATTTATCCTGTGTTCCTTTCCCAGAGCATTGGAAGCTACCCATGCATATTTATTCAGAGGGGTTTTCAACACAAGTGGTACCTCCCCTACTGTAGGGAGGTCTACCAAAACAGGTTGTCCAGGATAATGAGCAGGGTTTGTGGAATCGTCAGGTCCTTCCAGCGCAGGAATGATGCTTGGAGCTGTTGGACAAAAAGCAGTGATCTTGGGACACCCATTTACTCCCCATCTGTCATTTACACCTTTGACAGCTTCCCATAATCGGAGGTCCCAATTTCCTTCCTGTGGTTTTAAGAGTCGCTTTAAAAGACCATTAGTCCTTTCTACAATCCCGTTAGCTTGAGGATAGTAAGGGGTGTGAAAAATCCATTTGATTCCTTCACCTTTTGCCCAGTCCTGTACAACTCTGGCAGTGAAATGAGACCCGTTATCAGATTGAATTTCCTGTGGCTTTGGGAAAGTTCCAAACCACCCCTGTAAAGCTTTGACAGTATTGTCCCCAGTAGCTCTTTTAAAAGCATCAGCTTGGACTAACCCAGACACAATCTCTACTCCTACTAACACAAAATGTTTTCCTCCTGATTTCTTAAAGGGACCAATATAATCTACCTGCCATGCGTCCCACAAGCCTTTGCCTTTCCTTAAATGCAAAGGGTCATCTTCTAAAGGGTGTCTTTCCAGTCGCTTGCGACACTGCTCACAGGCTGATATGCATGTTTTACACATTTCTCTAGTAACGGGCCAACCCCGGGCATGAGCTTCCTGGTATAAATCTTTTGCACCTGTGTGCTGCCTTTTTACATGCAGCCATTCTAACAATTGATTCCATTCCTCTGTAATTTGCTCCTTTTTCAGAGGACTAAGCCTTGCTAGCTCATCAGCTTTATTATTCCATTCTCCTGCTGGATTCCCATCTGTTTGATGAGAGGCCACCCAGCCTACTGCAAAGTTCCCCTGACTTGCAATATTTAATATTTCTTCCACTTTTCCTTTTGCCATACCGGGATTCTGTTGACTTCCCAATCGTTTTGCTGCCAAAAAGGAAGCCATTCAGTACAACCTTTGTATACAGCATAAGAGTCAGTGTAAATACAGATCAAAGAGGAATTTTGTGCTTCTCGTTGGAAAACACTCCAGACAGCTACCAGCTCCCCAACCTGTGCACTACCTTCACCTTCTGTAATTATTTGCTCACCAGAGGAAATGTGAAGGGCTGCTGCTTTATACTTCCATATTTTACCTTCCCTTTGTCAGGGTCTGTCCGAAAATCCCTCATGTTTGCCTCACGACTGCCTCCAAGGACTGAGACCCTAGACCCTGAAAGTAGCTCTAGCCTGGCTGAGGTGGAAAATCTGCCAAGCCTTAAGGACTGGTATGCGATGCCATGGGAACTCAGTGCGAGAACAATGGACTGGTCATGGTGGACTGAGCCCTAATCAGTTCGTCCTGTACCTTCGGTCCTGTACTCTTGGTCCTGCACTGACGTGATGACTACAACTGGTTCCCAAAATGAGTCCACACCCACCATGTAGCCAGGAGAACTGCTGCTTTGGCCAGATGCCACCCGCTTTGAAGAACCTTATAAAAGACTGAAGGAGTTTTGAGGACTTTGTCCGGACCCCACCTGGAGAAGACAGCCTATGAGCATCTCGTCAAGCTCCGAGGGCCTCGTCTCTTCAGACTGGTAGCTATAATCCCCTTCCCCTCTTTCTCTATCTTTCACTCTCTTTATTTCTCTCCCACTATCGCAGTTGTTGGCACTAAATAAAAGTGCATTTTTGTTTAAGCAAAGTGTTGTGTCCCCTGCTGTGTCTTTTGTGCTTTGAGATCTCCAAAAAGAACCTATCAGGGACCCTGCATGCATTTGCGGACCCTGACATTAAATTGGCGTAGTCGGCAGGATCTTGGTAGACAGATTAAGGGTTGCGGGTTGTATGTAGTTTGTAACAGGGGAAGGACCCTCGCTTCAGCCGCACCTAGCACGCCACGTACAGTGAGCGCTGTCTAGAAAGCAAGGGGGGCGAGTGGAATTTCCCGCAAACTGCATACACCCAGGCGAAAAGCATCCCCTGTCTTCAGGATTTTTAAAAGATCTCATTTGTACAAAAGATGGGACTTTGTTGTTTTATTTTTTGTGTGTGTCTTTGAGCTGTTTGGTGCAGTTGAGGAGACAACTATTTGTAACTAAGGAGTACCTCCCAAACAGTTTTGGTCCCCTCACCCACTCCAGGGAAGCGAAGGGAAACACAGTTTTAGCTGTGCTTGTGTGTAACTTAAGAGTACCTCCCTGAAAGTGGTTTTGGTCCCTTCACAAAATGACTGAAAAAGATAAAGATACGTTTTTTGCTTTGCTAGCGAAATATGGTGCTAGACCCTCTCCAGCTGGAGAGGGATGGGCACAGGATAATTGGTTTAGCTTTGAACACGTCGTAGATAGAATATATTCTTTGCAACATGATGCCAGATATAAGCTGGGCAGAAATAAAACAATTCTCTGCTCAGTTTTGGGTGCTTGCCTATCGGCAGCCATTGAAACCCGTTTTAAACGGGTGACTGAAGAGAAGGCAGTCATAGACTCCTTGCAAAATTTGGTGGAAGTTTTGCAGAAGGAATTAGAACGTGAAAGGAGTCTTAGAGAAGAGAGGGAGAAACGGGTGAGCAAAGAAAAAGCAGTAATAGACTCCCTACAAACCCTAGTAGAAGTTTTGCAGAAAGAATTAGAATATGAAAGAAGTCTTAGAGAAGGGAGAGATAAAAACTTAAAACATGTAGAATCACCAAAAGAAGTAGAAGAGAAAGAAGCACGCCACATTAAACACATATACCCCCAGAAAGAATTGGTACACATACAAAATTGTGGAGAATCTTGTTGTTCCAATTTGAGACCTCTCATTAAAACAGAATACAATTTTATAAATGAAGAGGATTTTGACCCTCACATTACCACAAAAGAAATACCATACACTGCCACTGAATTAGCCAAATTAAAGAAAGAATATTCACGTCTCCCTCAAGAATCAGAGACAGAATATGTGTTTAGAGTCTCACTCACTGGAGGAGACCAAATTAAATTAAGTGAGCAAGAAGCCAGTGGCTATTGGGGACATGGAGTTTTCTTAACAACAGGGAATACTCGAGCTCCATGGTCCCTGACACAGCGCGCAGCTTACTGGGCAGGGGGACTTAGCCCCCTTGAAAGAGGGGATCCTCTAGCCATTACCGGCACGCCAGATCAACTTTTAGAAAACATTCACAAAGCTGCCTGCTTGCAAATGATACATGAAAGAACATTGATTTCTGGCTATGAATCACCTATGCAATTGCCAGTAAAACCTGAAATAATGACACCTCTAATTCGAGGTCTCCCTGAGTCCCTTAAACCAACTGCAATCCTCCTTCAGAAAACCATTGCATCTATCACCCCTGTAGACAGGCTAGATAGATTTCTTGGCAACCCTACTGACCAAACTGGTTCCACTAGCCCAAGCTTCACGTCTCTTGCAACTCCAGCCCAACCTTTAAGCGTACAATCTGATAATAGCCATAAAGTGTGGACATGGAGCCAAGTTGCAGAAGAGTTAATTAGTTACAGCAGAAAATATGGATCGGTGAATCTCCCAGATGATAAGCCTGAAAAAACCAGAGGGGTCAGGCACATTGTTTCTCCAAATGAAAAACCAGAAAAGGGGAAACAGATCTCTAGTCGCCAACAGTTGTGGCTAATGGGACTAAAAAGGGGAGTGCCACGAGAAGTGATGGATGGCTTACCATATGAAAAATTAGTTAAAATAATTTCAAACTGGCGCAGTCCCAAACCCATGATACTGAATTCACCTGATGTACAACCTAGCGCACCCCCTCCTCCACAAGCTTCAAGCTACAAGCCAAAACAACCCCCTTTACAAACTCTTGATGAAAAGCCAAACCATTCTCCTACACGAGCTTTAGACAATGGGCTACAAAAACCTTCCCTACAGTTCCAAGGCAGTAAAACAAACCAGCCTGCTTTAAACTAGAAACTCCGTCTCTTGTTAGTGAGCAAAGAGACGGAGAATGGCTGTTTTTGAGAAAGCTCACAAAAAACCCAAGAACAGGTGACTTATTGATTACAGCAATTGTCGGTCCCAAACGAGCTTTAGTAACCTTTGTGGTAGACACCGGAGCCCAGATTAGTGCACTGAAAAATGAAGATGCTCAAAAATGTGGAGTTGTTCCTAGCAAAAAACGGTGTTGTGTCTTAAATGCCCTAGGAACTACAGAGCCTATGGGTATCGCTTTAGTAAAAATTACATTGCCCGGGGAAGACAACTTAATAGTTGTCAAAATGGTAATTGGAAATATTCCGGACAGTCTGTTAGGGATGGATATACTTGCTGGGAAACAGTGGGAAGACTCAGAAGGTCTTTTGTGGTCTTTTGGCGCGCCACGCCTTGACATCAGGCTGCTTAAAATAGCTCCACCACTACCATTCAGTAAAATCACTTCTGTAAAACAGTATCCCTTGCCTTCTGGTGCTAAAGATGGCATCAAGCCAGTTATTCAAGAATTGAAAGATCAGGGAGTTATTATTAACACTCATAGTCCGTTTAACTTCCCAATATGGCCAGTTAAAAAACCTAATGGGAAGTGGAGACTGACAGTAGACTACCGCCGTCTTAATGCTAACACAGACCCTCTTACAGCAGCTGTCCCAAATTTAGCTGAGTTAATAATAGCAATTCAAGAAAAAGCCCACTCTTTTATGGCAACAATAGACGTTAAAGACATGTTTTTTATGATACCTATACAGCCAGAAGACATGGACCGTTTTGCTTTTGTGTGGGAAGGACAGCAATATACCTTTACACGTTTGCCCCAAGGGTACAAGCATTCACCTACTTTAGCCCACCATGCTCTAGCCCAGGAGTTAGAAGCCATATCTAAACCTGACACTGTAGCTGTTTATCAGTACATTGATGATATCCTTGTGGGAGGAGAAGAAAAAGAAGTAGTGGGGAATACTCAAGAGAAAATAATCTCTCATTTAGAAAGCCTAGGTTTACAGATCCCCTCAGAGAAAATACAAAAACCTTCACAAGAAGTGAAATTTTTAGGAATATGGTGGAAAGGAGGTATGACATGTATTCCCCCCGATACTTTAACCTCCTTAGATCAGATTAAAATGCCAGAATCCAGGAAAGAACTGCAACAAGCTTTAGGATTGTTAGTGTTTTGGAGGAAACATATTCCAGATTTTTCAATTATTGCTAGGCCTCTTTATGACCTGTTGAGAAAGGGAGTAAAATGGGACTGGAGCCCCTCGCAGGAAGAAGCATTGCAACTGCTGATTTTTGAAGCAACAGCTTATCAAGCATTGGGTCCCATTCATCCTACAGATCCTTTTCAAGTAGAATGGGGATTTGCATCCTCAGGATTGTCTGTACATATATGGCAGAGGGGTCCCGAAGGCCCGACCAGACCCGTTAGCTTTTACTCCCGTGGTTTTAAAGATGCAGAAAAAAGGTATACCATTTGGGAGAAGGGGCTATTTGTTGTTAGCATGGCTCTTGTTGAAGTAGAAAAAATCACAAGACAGCAACCAATTGTATTAAGAGGTCCTTTCAAAGTAATCAAAATAGTTACTACCGGGACTCCTCCTCCTGAAGGAGTAGCTCAGCGGGCCTCCGTGAGAAAATGGTATGCACAAATAGAGCACTATTGCCACATTTTCTCAATCACAGAAGGAGCTGTGAAAAATTTGTCAATACAAGAAACAGAAAATCTGAATAATAGTGAAGACAAACCTGTTTCAGTGATTAAGGTAGCCCCTCCCTTTTCCCCTGAGCAGTCACCTAACTCATGGTTTACAGATGCTTCATCTAAGAGAGAAGGAAAAGCGTGGAAATTCAAGGCCGTGGCCCTCCATACTTCCTCGGGCGAACAAATTATCACAGAGGGGGAGGGCAGCGCTCAAGTTGGGGAGTTGATAGCTGTTTGGAGTGTTTTCCAGAGGGAAGCACAGAACACCTCTCTTGTTTGCATTTACACCGATTCCTATGCTGTATACAAAGGCTGTACTGAATGGTTGCCTTTCTGGCAACAGAATGATTGGGAAGTTAATAGAATCCCAGTATGGCAGAAAGAAAAGTGGCAAGAAATCCTACAAATTGCAAGTCGAGGGAATTTTGCTGTGGGGTGGGTAGCTTCTCACCAGACAGACGGGAATCTAGCAGGAGAATGGAATAACAGAGCTGATGAATTAGCTAAGTTGAGCCCCCTAAAAAAGGATGAAATTACTGAAGATTGGGAACATTTGTTAGAATGGTTGCATGTAAAAAGACAACACACAGGTGCAAAAGATTTGTATAAAGAAGCTCATGCTCGGGGTTGGCCAGTTACCAGGGAAATGTGCAAAACTTGTGTGTCAGCCTGTGAGCAGTGTCGCAAACGGCTAGAAAGACATCCCCTAGAGGATGACCCACTACACTTAAGAAAAGGTAAAGGCTTATGGGATGCATGGCAGGTAGATTATATTGGTCCTTTTAAGCAATCAGGAGGTAAGCATTTTGTGTTAGTGGGAGTTGAGATAATATCTGGATTAGCTCAAGCTGAGGCCTTCAAAAGGGCTACAGGAGAAAGCACTGTCAAAGCATTGCAGATATGGTTTGGGACCTTTCCAAAACCACAGGAAATACAATCTGATAATGGGTCCCACTTTACTGCCAAAGTAGTGCAGGAATGGGCAAGAGGTGAAGGAATAAAATGGACATTTCACACCCCCTATTACCCTCAAGCCAACGGAATTGTAGAAAGAACCAATGGTCTCCTAAAAAGACTTTTGAAACCACAAGAAGGAGGCTGGGATGGTCGACTGTATAAAGCTGTACAAAGTGTGAATGAAAGATGGGGGGCAAACGGATGTCCGAAAATCACCGCCTTTTGCCCGAAAGCTCCAACCATAATTCCAGCACTAAAGGGGCCAAATGATCCCAAAAATCCAGCTCATTATCCCGGACAACCTGTCCTAGTTGACCTTCCCACTGTAGGGGAGGTACCACTAGTGCTGAAAACCCCTTTGAATAAATTTGCTTGGGTAGCATCCGATGCTCTAGGTAAAGAACACCGGATAAGTACCCGCTGGATAATTCCCTCTTTTTAAAAGGTTCTGCCTTTAGATGGCAGATTTTTCTGTGTTTGTTATTACAGGAGAACTCCGAGGGACGCTCTGAGTGATATGAAAGTCAGATAACCATGTTAACATTATTCATACTTCTTTGCATCCTGCCACACCATTATGGCCAAGATCCGGCTGAGTGGCCGTGGTCTGAAGCTACCCTCAGGTACACCAGTGTCCAAGGATCCTACCCCAGAGATCGTCGCCCAAACCTAGCGACTGTAGTGCTGCATGACTCAGAGGTATACCGTCGAAGTGAGTGGGGTTGGGACCGAAAAGACTGGGCCAGAATGCTGACTGGGACAATTGGTGAAGACATTAAGGTAGGATGCAGAAAAGTAGAAGGACTATCTCATGAGAAAGCTACTAACATCGCAGTAGCTGGAAATCTTTTAGAACCTGGTATAACAAGCAGTTTGCACCCCAACATTACAGCAGGACTCTGTCCCACTACAACATGGAAATGCAACAAGCAAGATTCCCTTTTGTTGTGTTGTCGTCAGAAGGATGTTGGAAACTATACATTAGACCCTAGCACCAATAATGTTGAGATCACGAAGCTTTGTAAGAATGAACCCACTGATTGTTGGTACAACTTTACTTTAACTAAATCAATTTATGTGACGTGTAATTGGCAAAATAACTCAGCAGATCAGTCAAGCTTGAAAGGTTTAATTTACAGGTTTAAAATAAATGCTGTGGCAAAACCCATGTTAACTGCAGTGGTCATGTACTCTGGTGTGCAGACTCCCGTAGTGTTGCATAGCAAAAATAATGTTTTCCCTCCTTTTGCAGTAATACGAGGTAATGATGTTGCAATTCGATGTGAATT
>NW_027100160.1:2500-71096 GCF_031753505.1 Anomalospiza imberbis
ACCCTAACCCTAACCCTAACCCTAACCCTAACCCTAACCCTAACCCTAACCCTAACCCTAACCCTAACCCTAACCCTAACCCTAACCCTAACCCTAACCCTAACCCTAACCCTAACCCTAACCCTAACCCTAACCCTAACCCTAACCCTAACCCTAACCCTAACCCTGACCCTGACCCTGACCCTAAACCCTGACCCTGACCCTGACCCTGACCCTGACCCTGACCCTGACCCTGACCCTGACCCTGACCCTGACCCTGACCCTGACCCTGACCCTGACCCTGACCCTGACCCTGACCCTGACCCTGACCCTGACCCTGACCCTGACCCTGACCCTGACCCTGACCCTGACCCTGACCCTGACCCTGACCCTGACCCTGACCCTGACCCTGACCCTGACCCTGACCCTGACCCTGACCCTGACCCTGACCCTGACCCTAACCCTAACCCTAACCCTAACCCTAACCCTAACCCTAACCCTAACCCTAACCCTAACCCTAACCCTAACCCTAACCCTAACCCTAACCCTAACCCTAACCCTAACCCTAACCCTAACCCTAACCCTAACCCTAACCCTAACCCTAACCCTAACCCTAACCCTAACCCTAACCCTAACCCTAACCCTAACCCTAACCCTAACCCTACCCCGCCCCCCCTACCCCGCCCCCCCTACCCCGCCCCCCCTACCCCGCCCCCCCCTACCCCGCCCCCCCTACCCCGCCCCCCCCTACCCCGCCCCCCCTACATATATATAAAAAGAAGAAAAAACTATATGTCCGGTGCAGCAGTAGAAAATTTCAGGCTCCCAGGGAGTAAATATCTTCTTTAATAATTCTTTTTTTTTTTTTTTTTTTCATTTACTCCCTGGGAGCCTGAAATTTTCTACTGCTGCTTTTTCATTCTAAAGCAAGAAAAGACAGAGCAACATAAAAGGAGAGAAAGAGGAAAAGGAAGATGACAAGACAGAAAAACTGAGACAGAGGAAGACAACAGAGAAAGGAGAAGTGAACACAAAAAAGAAGACAGAAAGTAGAAGACAACACAACAGAGAAAAGAGCATGAAAGGGACAAGAGAAAAAGAAAGGCAACACAGAGGGGAAGACAAGACACAAAACAGAGAGAGGAAGCCAAGAGAGAAAAGAGAAAACACACAGATGAAGACGACAGAAAAAAAAATGGAGACGGATGACAAGACAGAAATATAGACAAACATCAATGACATTACCTTAAAACCGAAAAGGAATAGGGAGATACAATGACAGAGTGACCACGAAAGAGCCAGGAGTAAAGGGAAGAGGAGACTGAATTACAAACACTGACAGAAAAGGAAACACTTAAAGACAAACACATAAAACCATACTCACAACAAGAAAGATTACAGAGAGATGCACAAACAGAACAACAGAGAGAGAGAGAGAGAGCCTGAAAAGGAGGTAGGATAAGAGGCAAAAAAATAAAAAGAGAGGTAGAAAGAAAATGTAAAGTGGGAAACAAAAAGGGTTAAAGTGACAGGATAGCAAGCATGACAAACACAAAGGACGACACTTAAACTTAGGGAGAAAGGGAAAAGATTTAGAAGAGACAAAGAAACCCCAGTGAAAGCTACACAGAAAGAAGAATCAAGTACAAACAACAGACAAAACCAGACACGGACTAACAAACAAATAGGAAAAGGGACGTAGAGGAACTGGAAAAAATAAATAGGGTTACAGGAGAATATATCTACAAAAGCACACCTACCGTCTTAGAAACCTTGACAAAGGGAAACGTGGCCGGACACCGACGGAAGTAAAGATAGAAACAGGAGGGTAAAGTGACAAATGGACAGAACATTAAAGTTACAGGCAGAGCGAGAAAGAGCGTGGAAAGGAAATGACTACACCACACCAAATGAAGACAGGAGACTAATTTGGGGCTGGGGCATAGGGGCGAGGGGTATGATTACTGGGGCTGATTCAACTTTATTAACTTTGGGAGTTACACTTCAGCAAAACACAAGGTGACAATGTATACATACATAAGTACACACACAAATACAAGGAAAATTACATTACACCTATGCACTCAAATATAAAAAGCGCAATTTACATAGCTAACAACACATCAAAATACATAAACTGATGCAACCACAGACCACAACAATGTACTGAAAGCCAAATACATATTAACACATTAGAACCATTTCTCTGCTACAGAAAAGTTCATTGCACTTTGTTTTATTCCTACAGCAAACCCAGAAGAGCAACAGCACACACCACTCAGCCAACACGGTATCCTCCTCCACATTATGTGCAAATTCACCTTGGCACCCATCTCCACTGCCATGTAACACGTCACACATCATCGCTCCTCGGGAAGGTGATTCCCGGGAGCCTCCAAAAGAATCCTCCTGCCTGACGAAAACCCCGGTCCCGGGGCGGTCCGCACCCTAACTTTGGCGATGAACGTCGCCTCGCGGACCGGCCGGGACCGAGGGAAAAAAAACCCAGCCGGGGGAAAAAAAAAAAAAACCCCCCGGCTGGGGATTTTTTATTCTAAATTTAAAAATGAATTGAAAACCTGAAAGGTAAAGACAACACACACAAGGTTAGAACCGGTCAACACGCACACCCACCGCCCTCCTTGGGCTGACGCGCAAACCCACCCTCGCGCTCATCGCAACCGCTCTGCTGACCCCCGGCCGCCCCCACCCATTCACCACGCTCCTGGGGAACGTGGTTCCCGGGAGCCTCCAAAAGAATCCTCCTGCCTGACGAAAACCCCGGTCCCGGGGCGGTCCGCACCCTAACTTTGGCGATGAACGTCGCCTCGCGGACCGGCCGGGACCGAGGGAAAAAAAACCCAGCCGGGGGAAAAAAAAAAAAAACCCCCCGGCTGGGGATTTTTTATTCTATATTTAAAAATGAATTGAAAACCTGAAAGGTAAAGACAACACACACAAGGTTAGAACCGGTCAACACGCACACCCACCGCCCTCCTTGGGCTGACGCGCAAACCCACCCTCGCGCTCATCGCAACCGCTCTGCTGACCCCCGGCCGCCCCCACCCATTCACCACGCTCCTGGGGAACGTGGTTCCCCAGGAGCCTCCAAAAAAATCCTCCTGCCTGACGAAAACCCCGGTCCCGGGGCGGTCCGCACCCTAACTTTGGCGATGAACGTCGCCTCGCGGACCGGCCGGGACCGAGGGAAAAAAAACCCAGCCGGGGGGAAAAAAAAAAAACCCCCCGGCTGGGGATTTTTTATTCTAAATTTAAAAATGAGTTTAAAAACCTGAAAGGTAAAGGCCACACACACAGGGTTAGAACCGGTCAGCAAACTCTCACACACAGACAGAAACACTCACACCCCATCACACGCTTTTCCACTTACATGCTGACTGTGACCCTTACGTTAAACGCTACGCTGAGAAATATGCTTCGATACATCTTCTGACTGCAGCTCCCCGACGTCGAGCGCTGGATTCTGGGAATACGTGTTGGGACCCGGGGACCTATCGGACAACAGGAGGCAGTCAACAACTAACTGTATGACAGCTATGACCTATTCCCGCTCCTGGCCCATAAATTTTATCCCAAGACCCCATGAAAGACAGATGAATTGTAAAGTTTTGTAACTGCTACACCTAACCTTGACTACGTGCCAGGGCAGGGCAGCTCCGATCGTCACTGTCATAATAGAGGCGCATACAACACAAACCAAGATAGATACATACGATATTACTATGCACAATGTAAGTGAGATACGTACAGAGACAAAAAGTACATACAATGTAAACTGATGGACGCGCTAACAACATAAGTACATTTGCTATAAGCAAACATACATAGGAACAACATAAGCACATACAGTATAAGCCAATGTAGGTAGGTACAACATAAGTACGGTCGATATAAGCCAACATCGGTACAATACAAATGAGACCTTGACGTAACTCTCCGGAAGATTACTCGTTGACCCTATACCCTTTGAGAAGGCGCAAACTACGGAACTACTGCGGTCACGTGACGAGGGTCTATTATGCTGCCTATTGAACTCCAAGAGAATGGCACGGGAAGAGAAGATGCTACCAAAGGTGAGAAGGAAGATGGATGAGAACGTGTCATATACTTCCGTCTCAAAAAGTAAAAACGTTAAGATGCCGGACTAAGCGATATCCGGGAAGGTACGTGACTAAAATATGGCTGACAAGGCACAAATCGATGCCGACAAACCCTCGAGACGTAACGCAGACCTATGACACAGAAATCAATGGACACGGACACACGTAACGCAGACACGGACACATATAACACGGACACATGTAACACGGATGCAACTGGAAACTGCCTGGCAGTTCTACCTGATGGACCCAAAACTCCTAGCCAAATGAGAGCCATAGGCAGATGATGCCAAAGAAAAGAAAGCCCAAAGGCAATAGCACATGATGATCAAGTGTAACTGCTTTCAAGATGTTAGTGCCAAAGCACCCAAGAGCAAGCCTATGAAGCTCAGTAGGTGTAGGGAAGAAAATGATGACTGCAGGGTGACCGTAGCTATAGCGCCAGACGTGAAGGCAGACTCCTCGAGTGAAAAGATCCACGATGTCGTCGACAGTCGACGAAAGCCGCTGACGTGAACCTCACGACGAGACGCGGACGGTTTGGAAGTGCCCTGCCCGACAAACAGTGCGGTGGTGCTGAAAAACACCCTCTCCCTTTACTTCCAAAGGGCCCATTCCACTATGGACCTCTCCTCTAAGCTACCATCAAATAGGCTCCTGTGACAGTGAAGATTTTCCCCTTCTCCAAACACTGGCCCCAACACTTAGCTTCTGGAAGACGACCGGAGAAAATCCGATATCCGCTGGACCTGGACGGTGAGATGTGCGCTACGTCCGCTGTGATGCTGCCGCTTCGAAACTCCGGCTACGCGCCGCCTGACGATACCTAAGACGACATGGAAAATGCGACTAGCGCCCTCCAAAAGAAAAATCCCCGGGACTCGGATGCACCGCTGCCCCAGCTCACCTAAAATCTTTAGTGCGCTCCACAGGCAACCCGGAGCATACCTGCAAAAGGAAAAAGCACACTGTTAGCAGGCTGCTGCATAACAGTCACCCATTAGTCAGCCCACCTACACGCCAACTCACCCACTAGCATCTGTTCCTCCGCAAGCCTAGGGCACCGATGCCACCTACAAATCAACAAAACAAAAACAACCACGCTTAGATACTGGAAAACACCACCCACCTGACGTGAACAGCACACTGCGCTATACGTTAAGTTTGCACCCACCTGGCCTCAGACATGGGGACCAGAGATATGTGGCAAGACAACAGCCTACAAGAACAAGAAAAAAAAAATAGTCAGATCTTACACTTTCAACAGAAATTAAGACCTTAGCAGAAACAACTGGTTCCTTCCATGGCACAATGCTCACCTGGCCCACATCACCTGCTGCTACCCCACTTGACAAAAACAATAACAAAGAACACTGCTGTAACACGTCCATATGCTTCCACTATAAACACAAATGATGACTGATCTTCTCAGAGAAACCTGCTGACCGCGGATGCAGCAGTCTGCCACAACTTGAATCCATCAGCATCTAAAAAACAAAAGATAGCACTAATGTCAAACAACAGATAGACATCTTCTGTCAATCAAGAAATACCATCTAGAGTATATCTACACCCTGCAGTACAAATTTATAATCCCCTAGACTTGCCCTATTACACCAGGATAGGCAGCAGAGCAGAGCAGATCCATGACAAATACATACACATCACCCGTGACAAATAACATGACAAACAGTGAGGGACACAACACAGACAGAAGCTCTGAGCATGAATAAAACCCACAATTATGTAGAGAAAGCAGAAAGGGATGACCTAGGGGAAACGAAGGGCAGGCCCACGAGGCTCACAAAAGCCTGCAGGAACAAGATGCTAAGAAACTGAGGTCTTAAAAGAACCGCACAAGCGGACGCCTGAGAAGCCTGTCCTAAGAATGATCTACCTAGGCTGGCAGTCTCCCGAGTCCTAAGCCGCTGCAATGGATCCTTGCGGCACGCAGCTGTCCCTACCGCCCTGAACGAGACCTTAAAAGACATCTGACTGCACGTTGCTAAAGAGAGATGTGACTGCGACGCCTGTCCGGACCCCCGAGTCAAAAGGCCTGTGGCACGGGTGCCGGGCCGAGCGAGGCAAAGATCACAGATGCCGGGACGCCCCTCAGACGGCTAAGGTAGAAAAGACAGGTGACACGACAGACCCAAACGACACACACGGCACAGGAGACAAGTGACAAGTGACACGACAAACACCGGAACTGCTCTGCCCTGCGCACCTCAGCGCTGACATCAAAAGGAACGCTTCCCCTTCAGGTGGCCTAAGGAGGCACTTCTGACACATCCCCAACTCCAAAATCCCTCCCGGGCACTCCCACCCCAGCACCCCGCTTTCCTCCCCTCAGTGCTTCACAGCCCTCGACTTATCTCGCACGCATCCGGCCATGCAAATCCCAGTCGACTGCAAATTAAGGCCCCCTCCCCGTCCGGGAAGTTCTGCTGTCACCGGGATGTCATCTCTTCCTCTGCCAAGACAAAGAAAAGGAAACACCAGTGCGCAGTCTTAACAGCACGTGCGCCAACACCTGACAAGTCTGCCACTCACCTTCTCCTCAGAGTGCCCTGGCGCTCGGCCCGCAAGCTTCGGCCTCCGACGCCGCCGTCGCAAAGGTACGCCTAGGTAAAGTGGAGACGAGGAGACCGGGCACGGCTGAAACCTGAGTCGACCCTCCCTCCTCCTCCCTACCTCCCCCACTCACCACAACTCCTCGGCCACCCCTGTGAGCCGCCCCGACGGGACCTTGAAATACAAAATGGGTCGGCTTCGTCGCGAGGTCCCGTGATACTTCGGGAGAGCTCTGGAGTGCAGGAAGCCCGGTCCCTCCGCCACCTGATGACAGGGGCTCGGCTTACGCCGAGTCGATGGCCTAAAGGACGCAAACGAGGAGGGACGGTTAGGCTTGCCCCGGAAACTGACGCCTGAGGGAGAACAACTGCTTCTCTCCGCTGCTCACCTGGCACGCTTGACCTCGACTGCTGCTGTCTGCCTGGACTTCCTATTAATAACGACAAAGAACAGTGCTGTAGCAGACTCACCACTGATGCTGCCCCTGCAAACACAAACAGTGACTGACCTGCACGTGGGAGACCCTTCACCCGGGACTGGGGGCTCTGCCACAGATTTCAGCCATCTGCATCTGAAAGAAAGTTAGAGGAAAAGTCAAACCACTGCAGGATCACTTAACAGGTCCTAACATCTTGTGAGAATCTAGCAATACCATCTAGAGCACAACTACATCCCCCACTCCAAATTGCTAGTCTCCAGGACTTGTGCGATTACACCGGGCTACGCACAAGGACAGAGCAGCCCCGGGACAAATACGTGCAGACACCCGTGACAAATATGTGCAGACACCCGTGACACGGGACAGGACGAGACAAACGAGGGGACACAACAAGAAGAAAAATCCCTGGGCAGGAAAAATGGCCGCGAGGACCGAGAGAATGTGGAAGGGGATGACCTAGGGGGGACTGACAGCCGGCAGATCAGGCTCACAGCTGCCCACAGGAACAAGGTGCTAAGAAACTGAGGTCTTCCAAGAACCGCACAAGAGGATGCCTGAGAAGCCTGTCCTAAGAATGATCTACCCAGCCGGGCAGTCTCCCAAGTCCTAAGCCACTGCAATGGATCCTTGCGGCATGCAGCTGTCCCTAACGCTCTGAACGAGACCTTAAAAGACATCTGACTGCATGTTGCTAAAGAGAGATGTGACTGCGACGCCTGTCCGGACCCCCGAGTCAAAAGGCCTGTGGCACGGGTGCCGGGCCGAGCGAGGCAAAGATCACGGATGCCGGGACGCCCCTCAGACGGCTAAGGTAGAAAAGACAGGTGACACGACAGACCCAAACGACACGCAAGGCACAGGAGACAAGTGACAAGTGACACGACAAACACCAGAACTGCTCTGCCCTGCGCACCTCAGCGCTGACATCAAAAGGCACGCTTCCCCTTCAGGTGGCCTAAGGAGGCACTTCTGACACATCCCCAACTCCAAACCAGACTCCAAAATCCCTCCCGGGCACTCCCACCCCAGCACCCCGCTTTCCTCCCCTCAGTGCTTCACAGCCCTCGACTTATCTCGCACGCATCCGGCCACGCAAATCCCAGTCGACTGCAAATTAAGGCCCCCTCCCCGTCCGGGAACTTCCACTGTCACCGGGATGTCATCTCTTCCTCTGCCAAGACAAAGAAAAGGAAACACCAGTGCGCAGCCTTAACAGCACGTGGGCCAACACCTGACAAGCCTGCCACTCACCTTCTCCTCAGAGTGCCCTGGCGCTCGGCCCGCAAGCTTTGGCCTCCGACGCCGCCGTCGCAAAGGTACGCCTAGGTAAAGTGGAGACGAGGTGACCGGGCACGGCTGAAACCTGAGTGGACCCTCCCTCCTCCTCCCTACCTCCCCCACTCACCACAACTCCTCGGCCACCCCTGTGAGCCGCCCCGACGGGACCTTGAAATACAAAATGGGTCGGCTTCGTCGCGAGGTCCCGTGATACTTCCGGAAGGCTCTGGAGTGCAGGAAGCCCGGTCCCTCCGCCACCTGATGACAGGGGCTCGGCTTACGCCGAGTCGATGGCCTAAAGGACGCAAACGAGGAGGGACGGTTAGGCTTGCCCCGGAAACTGACGCCTGAGGGAGAACAACTGCTTCTCTCCGCTGCTCACCTGGCACGCTTGACCTCGACTGCTGCTGTCTGCCTGGACTTCCTATTAATAATGACAAAGAAGAGTGCTGTAGCAGACTCACCACCGATGCTGCCCCTGCAAACACAAACAGTGACTGACCTGCACGTGGGAGCCCCTTGACCCGGGACTGGGGGCTCTGCCACAGATTTCAGCCATCTGCATCTGAAAGAAAGTTAGGGGAAAAGTCAAACCACTGCAGGATCACTTAACAGGTCCTAACATCTTGTGAGAATCTAGCAATACAATCTAGAGCACAACTACATCCCCCACTCCAAATTGCTAGTCTCCAGGACTTGTGCGATTACACCAGGCTATGCACAAGGACAGAGCAGCTCCGGGACAAATACATGCAGACACCCGTGACAAATACGTGCAGACACCTGTGACACGGGACAGGACGAGACAAACGAGGGGACACAACAAGGAGAAAAAACCCCTGGGCAGGAAAAATGGCCACAAGGACCGAGAGAATGTGGAAGGGGATGACCTAGGTGAGACTGACAGCCAGCAGATCAGGCTCACAGATGCCCACAGGAACAAGATGCTAAGAAACTGAGGTCTCTCAAGAACTGCACAAGCGGACGCCTGAGAAGCCTGTCCTAAGAATGATCTACCTAGCCGGGCAGTCTCCCAAGTCCTAAGCCGCTGCAATGGATCCTTGCGGCACGCAGCTGTCCCTACCGCCCTGAACGAGACCTTAAGACATCTGACTGCGTGTTGCTAAAGAGAGATAAGACTGCAATGCCTGTCCGGACTCCTGAGTCAAAAGGCCCGTGGCACGGGTGCCAGGCCAAGCGAGGCAAAGATCACGGATGCCGGGACGCCCCTCAGACGGCTAAGGTAGAAAAGACAGGTGACACGACAGACCCAAACAACACACACGGCACAGGAGACAAGTGACAAGTGACACGACAAACACCGGAACTGCTCTGCCCCGCGCACCTCAGCGCTGACATCAAAAGGAACGCTTCCCCTTCAGGTGGCCTAAGGAGGCACTTCTGACACATCCCCAACTCCAAACCAGACTCCAAAATCCCTCCCGGGCACTCCCACCCCAGCACCCCGCTTTCCTCCCCTCAGTGCTTCACAGCCCTCGACTTATCTCGCATGCATCCGGCCACGCAAATCCCAGTCGACTGCAAATTAAGGCCCCCTCCCCGTCCGGGAACTTCCACTGTCACCGGGATGTCATCTCTTCCTCTGCCAAGACAAAGAAAAGGAAACACCAGTGCGCAGTCTTAACAGCACATGGGCCAACACCTGACAAGCCTGCCACTCACCTTCTCCTCAGAGTGCCCTGGCGCTCGGCCCGCAAGCTTCGGCCTCCGACGCCGCCGTCGCAAAGGTACGCCTAGGTAAAGTGGAGACGAGGTGACCGGGCACGGCTGAAACCTGAGTGCACCCTCCCTCCTCCTCCCTACCTCCCCCACTCACCGCAAATCCTCGGCCACCCCTGTGAACCGCCCCGACGGGACCTTGAAATACCAAATGGATCGGCTTCGTTGCGAGGTTCCGTGATACTTCCGGAAGGCTCTGGAGTGCAGGAAGCCCGGTCCCACCGCCACCTGATGACAGGGGCTCGGCTTATGCCGAGTCGATGGCCTAAAGGACGCAAACGAGGAGGGACGGTTAGGCTTGCCCCAGAAACTGACGTCTGAGGGAGAACAACTGCTTCTCTCCGCTGCTCACCTGGCACGCTTGACCTCGACTGCTGCTGTCTGCCTGGACTTCCTATTAATAACGACAAAGAACAGTGCTGTAGCAGACTCACCACCGATGCTGCCCCTGCAAACACAAACAGTGACTGACCTGCACGTGGGGGACCCTTCACCCGGGACTGGGGGCTCTGCCACAGATTTCAGCCATCTGCATCTGAAAGAAAGTTAGGGGAAAAGTCAAACCACTGCAGGATCACTTTACAGGTCCAAACACCTTGTGAGAACCTAGGAATACCATCTAGAGCACAACTACATCCCCCACTCCAAATTGCTAGTCTCCAGGACATGTGCGATTACACCAGGCTACGCACAAGGACAGAGCAGCTCCGGGACAAATACGTGCAGACACCCGTGACAAATACATGCAGACACCCGTGACACGGGACAGGACGAGACAAACAAGGGGACACAACAAGAAGAAAAATCCCTGGGCAGGAAAAATGGCCGCGAGGACCAAGAGAATGTGGAAGGGGATGACCTAGGGGAGACTGACAGCCGGCCAATGAGGCTCAGAGAAGCCTGCATGAAGAAGACGCTAAGAAAATGATGTCTCACAAGAGCCGCACAAGCGGACGCCTGAGAAGCCTGTCCTAAGAATGATCTACCTAGCCTGGCATTCTCCCAAGTCCTAAGCCGCTGCAATGGATCCTTGCGGCACGCAGCTGTCCCTAACGCTCTGAACGAGACCTTAAGACATCTGACTGCTTGCCGCTAAAGAGAGATGCGATTGTGACGCCTGTCCGCACCCCTGAGTCAAAAGGCCTGTGGCACAGGTGCCGGGCCGAGCGAGGCAAAGATCACGGATGCTGGGACGCCCCTCAGACGGCTAACGTAGAAAAGACAGGTGACACGACAGACCCAAACAACACACACGGCACAGGAGACAAGTGACAAGACAAACACCGGAACTGCTCTGCCCCGCGCACCTCAGCGCTGACATCAAAAGGGACGCTTCCCCTTCAGGTGGCCTAAGGAGGCACTTCTGACACATCCCCAACTCCAAACCAGACTCCAAAATCCCTCCCGGGCACTCCCACCCCAGCACCCCGCTTTCCTCCCCTCAGTGCTTCACAGCCCTCGACTTATCTCGCACGCATCCGGCCACGCAAATCCCAGTCGACTGCAAATTAAGGCCCCCTCCCCGTCCGGGAACTTCCACTGTCACCGGGATGTCATCTCTTCCTCTGCCAAGACAAAGAAAAGGAAACACCAGTGCGCAGTCTTAACAGCACATGGGCCAACACCTGACAAGCCTGCCACTCACCTTCTCCTCAGAGTGCCCTGGCGCTCGGCCCGCAAGCTTCGGCCTCCGACGCCGCCGTCGCAAAGGTACGCCTAGGTAAAGTGGAGACGAGGTGACCGGGCACGGCTGAAACCTGAGTGCACCCTCCCTCCTCCTCCCTACCTCCCCCACTCACCGCAAATCCTCGGCCACCCCTGTGAGCCGCCCCGACGAGACCTTGAAATACCAAATGGGTCGGCTTTGTCGCGGGGTCCCATGATACTTCCGGAAGGCTCTGGAGTGCAGGAAGCCCGGTCCTACCGCCACCTGATGACAGGGGCTCGGCTTATGCCGAGTCGATGGCCTAAAGGACGCAAACGAGGAGGGACGGTTAGGCTTGCCCCAGAAACTGACGCCTGAGGGAGAACAACTGCTTCTCTCCGCTGCTCACCTGGCACGCTTGACCTCGACTGCTGCTGTCTGCCTGGACTTCCTATTAATAACGACAAAGAACAGTGCTGTAGCAGACTCACCACCGATGCTGCCCCTGCAAACACAAACAGTGACTGACCTGCACGTGGGGGACCCTTCACCCGGGACTGGGGGCTCTGCCACAGATTTCAGCCATCTGCATCTGAAAGAAAGTTAGGGGAAAAGTCAAACCACTGCAGGATCACTTTACAGGTCCAAACACCTTGTGAGAACCTAGGAATACCATCTAGAGCACAACTACATCCCCCACTCCAAATTGCTAGTCTCCAGGACTTGTGTGATTACACCAGGCTACGCACAAGGACAGAGCAGCTCCGGGACAAATACGTGCAGACACCCGTGACAAATACGTGCAGACACCCGTGACACGGGACAGGACACAACAAGAAGAAAAATCCCTGGGCAGGAAAAATGGCCGCGAGGACCAAGAGAATGTGGAAGGGGATGACCTAGGGGAGACTGACAGCCGGCCAATGAGGCTCAGAGAACCTGCAGGAAGAAGACGCTAAGAAAAAGATGTCTCGCAAGAACCGCACAAGCGGACGCCTGAGAAGCCTGTCCTAAGAATGATCTACCTAGCCGGGCAGTCTCCCAAGTCCTAAGCCGCTGCAATGGATCCTTGCGGCACGCAGCTGTCCCTAACGCTCTGAACAAGACCTTAAAAGACATCTGACTGCGTGTTGCTAAAGAGAGATAAGACTGCAATGCCTGTCCGGACTCCTGAGTCAAAAGGCCCGTGGCACGGGTGCCAGGCCAAGCGAGGCAAAGATCACGGATGCCGGGACGCCCCTCAGACAGCTAAGGTAGAAAAGACAGGTGACACGACAGACCCAAACGACACACACGGCACAGGAGACAAGTGACAAGTGACACGACAAACACCGGAACTGCTCTGCCCCGCGCACCTCAGCGCTGACATCAAAAGGGATGCTTCCCCTTCAGGTGGCCTAAGGCGGCACTTCTGACACATCCCCAACTCCAAAACAGACTCCAAAATTCCTTCCGGGCAGTCCCACCCCAGCACCCCGCTTTCCTCCCCTCAGTGCTTCACAGCCCTCGACTTATCTCGCACGCATCTGGCCACGCAATTCCCAGTCGTTTGCCAATTAAGGCCCCCTCCCCTTCCTGGAAGTCCCAGCTGTTGCTGGGATTTCATCTCTTCCGGGGGGCTCTGGAGTGCGGGGAACCCGGTCCTTCCGCCGCCTGACTAAATGGGCTCGGCATGTGCCGAGCGAATGGCCTAAAGCGCCCCGATGAGAAGAGGCAGTTGGAGTTGCACTGGAAACTGAGACCCGAGGGAGAGAGACTGCCTCTGTCCGCTGCTCGCCTGGCACGCTTGACCTCAACTGCTGCTGTCTGCCTGGACTTCCTAATAATAATGACAAAGAACAGTGCTGTAACAGAGTCACCGGCAATGCTTCCCCTGCAAACGCAAACAGTGACTGACCTGCAGGTGGGAACCCCCCACAATAACTCCTAAGTGGGTTCCCTGCTCCCCCTCCCATTCGGAGTCCTCAAATCATCTGAGGCTTCGGTCTCAAACATTACCTTTTACAGAGAGCAGATTCCTTTTGTGACACCGTGATTCTGCTGTAATAATATTGTACGTGACACAACCTGGAATTACAGGAATTGTGCTTCTCCTAAAGACAAAAAAACACACTTAGCAACAAAGTCAGAAATTACAAAAGCATCTTACCACCCCTGAATGCACAACCCAAAATCATGACCTTAAATACTCCCTGTGTTCAATGGTGTTTTCTTCACAGTATCTTCAAAGCCTCTGTTGCTTCATATGCCTAAAATTACTGGCTGAAAACAAGCTGAGGCAAGCTGAAAAAGCCTCTTCACTGAAGTAAGAGGAGAGCTCTTATCCCAGCCGATCCCCGAGAGGGAATGAAGGCCCTTAGCAAAACCTGGGGTTAATATACCCCTGATTGCACCCCACCTCTCATTCCCACAATGCCTGGGAAAGGGGAGGGGGGCAAATCCCACAGGGTATAAAAGACCTCAGAGCAGGTGCAGCTTTTTGGCTCCTCTGACTTGAATTCAAGGGCAGTAAAGGGTGTGATACAGAAGACATGACAGAGCTTTCTTTTTTGCTTCAGCTACTTGGACCAAAAGGACAGAAAACCGGTACGAAAAAAAGCTTTTTGTTTAGGCAGCGTAGCTAAATAAGTTGGGTAATCTGCAGTTATTTTATGTAATTATTTCTCAGTGGCTACTAACTAGAGCAAAGAAGAACACTAATTATATGAATGGTCTGAGTCTCCTTGGGGCTACAATTTAGGACTATCTACATTATAAATAAGAAAAATAATTGTCTCCCAGGCAGCATAAAGGTTAAGTACCTGCCAGGCTCACCTTCCTCTGAGATATTTACTCCTAAGGCACAAAAAAGAAGTGCCCTGGAAGGTAGTTTTAAACCCTTAAAATACTGAAAAAGACAGAGTCTCCTTCAAATGAATCCCTTAAAATTAGGAAATGGAGCAATTACCTCCATTGAAACTGATACTGTTGGCCACTAAATAGCTTCTAGCTTTTAAGTTAATCCCCTAAAATATGGGGAAAAGAGGGGTTTTCCCTATTTTAAATCTTTCCGGTGATGAAGAAAGAGGGATTTGCCCCTCAATCCAAATGCTTAAGAAGGAGGGACAGCTGGGCTTCTCCCTCCCTGGAAGCCTTAAGACGACAAAAAGGGGGCAGTTACCCTTGATTCAAACCCATAATCAACATTGTCAAAGTTTTCCCCTTCTATTTAAACTGTAACATAAAGGAAAATGGGGATTCCCTGTCAATTAACACTCCTAACAGCATAAACAAGGCACAGGATCTTTCAATTAAGACGATTAAAATTACAGGGGAAGCAGATTCCCTCATCATTTGAATACAAGAAATAATGGAAAAGGAAGCTTTTCCCCTCCATATAAACCCCTTTTCTCCTAAAAACCCCTAGCTTTTCTGGGAGTGCTGTGGAAAATCTGGCTGTTCTAGGAAGTGACTGACACAATAAGAGGGGAAAGTTGAAAGCTCTCCCCTGAAAACCCACATGCTGCCCAGCCTGCTCAGGTGGTGCCCCTTGGCAAGAGGGCTCTTCCCTCAGCGTGTTCTGAAACAGCTGCTCCGTTCCCAGGTGGGTCCTGCTGCTCCCCTGTCCCTGCTGGATGTTCTAACCGTCGTTCGTGCAAGGATGCTTGCGATAGCCCTCTTAGCCCCTCTGGACAAGCGGCTCCCTGAGCAGGTGAGCCTGCATAACCCTCTGAAAGTAGCTGGTCACGTGGCAGGCTGCTATACCTTGGACCGGGAGACGAGTTGAGGGAAAGTCCTGTGGGCAGTTCTGTCCCCTACACAGCCCTTCAACTGCCCCTTAACCAATGGGGGGCCAGACTTAGCTTTCTAAGGAAATTAAAAGTCCTTCCTCTCTGTGTGCCCCATCCAAATAGGCATTCTACTTCCAAAACTTCAGACAGTGAACAATTTCTCACAGACTTCAGCTGTCAACACCAAGGGTTCTCGCTGCCCTTCGACCACCAAGTGCCTCTTGTGAGCAGACATTGACAAACAGCTGAGGTGAGTTTCATTTTACAGGAAAAAAAGCCAGCATTTGGTTTGAGGGACCTGTGGCCCTAAGTGACCTTCTGCCTCCTCCACTTTCTACTGGTGAAGGATTTCTACAGGAGCAGAGTTATCCCCAAAAATAACTCGGGCTGCCCTGGCACCGAGAAGCACCTCCTGCAAACCAGCATCGTGAACGTGGAGTGGTAAGTTTTGTTTAGAAGGGAAAAAGGCCGGTGATCGTGGTCGGAGACCCTTGGCTCCGAGTGGGCGGCTGCTGCCAGAAAATCCGAAGGAAGCGTGACGTGTCCGGGACCCGAGCCGCCGCCGCGTCGAACTTGTGCTGCCCTGAAAGTCACAAAGGCGTGCTGCAAAATGACATAGGGAAGTGGGAGTAATGAGCTTTGATTCACATTGGAAAAAGCTGGTGTTTCTGCTCAGGGAACCGGGGCACCGAGTGGGTGGCCGCTTCCAAAATAGCCAAACGGCGCAGGATGTGTCACAGACCCAAACGGCCACCGCCTCAAACGTGGGCTGCCCTGCTAGTCCCAACTGCATCGTGGACAATGACATCACGGAGTGGTGAACTGTATTTCACATGGAAAACAGCCAGCATTTAGCTTCAGGGGCCTATGGACCTGAGTGGGCGGCCTCCTCCTGAAAATCCAAAAGGCGTGGGATGTGTTCAAGACCCAAGATGCTGCCGCCTCGAAGCTGGGCTGCTGTGGCTCTCCCAAATGTAATCTGCAAAATGACATCAGGAACATGGAGTGGTGAGGTTTTTTTCACAGAGAAAAGGGCACGTGCTTGTCTTCAGGTGCCTGTGGCCCTAGTGGGCAGCCTCCTCCTGAAAATCCAAACGGCACAGGATGTGTCCCAGATGCAAACTGCACCACTTCAAACTTGTGCTTCTCTGACAGTCCCAAGCAATTCCTGCAAACTGACAACAACAACCTCGGGTGGTGGCCTTGGTTTCAAAGGGAAAATGGCCAGCAATCGTGATCGGGCACCTGTGGCCCTGACTCGGAGGTGGTTTCCAAAATATGCAAACGGCACAGGATGTGTCCCACACTCAAACTGGGACCGCCTCAAAATTGTGGTGCCCCGAGACTCCCGAGAGCATCCGGAAATTGACAACAGGATCCTGGGGTGGTGAGTTTTGTTGCACAGGAAAAAGGGCCCACACTCCTCCTCAGGGGCCTGTGGCCCTGAGTGGCCAGCCTCCTCCTGAAAATCCACACAACACAGGTTGTGTCCCAGACCCAAGTTGCCACCGCTTCGAACCTGAGCTTCCGGGACAGTCCCGAGTGCGTCCTGCGAAGTGACATCGGGACCCTGGTGTGGTGAGTTTTTTTCACAGGCAAATGGGCTGGAAGTCAAGTTGAGGCACCTGTGGCACTGAACAAACAGTTGCCTCCACAAAATCTGAATGGCACAGGATGTTTCCAGAGCCAAGCTGCCACCACCTCAAACTCATGCCCTGGCAGTCCCAAGCACGTCCTTACAAACTGACATCAGGACCCTGGGGTGGTGAGTTTTGTTTCACAGGGAAAGAGGCCCACACTCCTCTTCAGGGACTTGTGGCCCTGAGTGGGCAGCCTCCTCCTGAAAATCCAGACACCACAGAATGTGTCCCAGACCCAAGCTGCCACCACTTTTAACTTGTGCTTCCGTGACAGTCCCAGGCACATGCTCCAATGTGACATCAGGACCCTGGTCTGGTGAGTTTTATTTCATAGGGAAAAGGGCTGGAATTCATGTGCATGCACCTGTGCCCTGAATGGGGAGTAGCCTCCAAAGATCTGAATGGTGTAGGATGTGTCCCAGACCCAAGCTGCCACAAGCACTAACTACTGCTGCCCTGACAGTCCCAAGAGCATCATGCAAACTGACATCAGGAATGGGGAGTGGTGAGTTTTGTTTCACAGGACAAAAAGAGCCAGCATTTGTGTTTAGGGGCCTGTTATCCTGAGTGGACTGCTGCTTCCAAAATATCTAAACGATGCAGGATGTGTCCCGGACCAAACCTACCACCGCTTCAGTCTTCTGCTTCCCTGACAGTCCGAAGCACATCCTGCAAACTGACATCTGCAACCTGGGGCAGTGATCTTGGTTTCACACGGGAAAGAGCAGGCATTCAGGGTGGTGGACCTAAGTGGGCAGCCAGTTCCAAAGTATCCAAATGGTGCACAATGTTTCACAGACCCAAGCTACCACCACCTCAATCTTCTGCTTCCCAAACAGTCACAAGCACGTCCTGCAAACAGACATCACGAACGGGGAGTGGTGAGTTTGTTTCACAGGAAAAAAAGGAGCCAGCATTTCTGTTTAGGGGCCTGTGGTCCTGAGTGGGCACCCGCTTCCAAAATATCTAAATGGTGTAGGATGTGTCCTGGACCAAACCTACAACCACTTCAGTCTTCTGCTTCCCTGACAGTCCCGAGCGCATCCTGCAAACTGACATCAGGAACCTGGGGTGGTGAGTTTTGTTTCACAGGGAAAAGGGCCCGCACTCCTCTTCAGAGGTCAATGGCCCTGAGTGAGCAGCCTCCTCCTGAAAATCCAAACGGCACAGGATGTGTCCCAGACACAAGCTGCCACTACTTCAAGCTTGTGCTTCCGTGACAATCCCAAGTGCGTCATGCAAACTGACAACAGGTACCTTACGTGGTGAGTTTTGTTTCACAGGGAAAAGGGCAGCATTCATGTTCAAGCACCTGTGGCATTGAACGAGCAGTTGTCTCCACAAAATCTGCACGGTGCAGGATGATTACCAGACCAATGCTGCCACCACTTCGAACTTGTGCTTGCATGAGTGTCCCGAGCACATCCTGGAAACTGACATCTGGAACCTGCGGCAGTTATGTTTGAATCACACAGAAAGAAGCAGGCATTCGTGATCGTGGCCCTGGGTGGGCGGCCACTTGCAAAATATCCAAATGGAGCAGGATGCGTCCTGGACCAAACCTACCACCACCTCAATCTTCTGCTTCCCTGACAGTCCCAAGCAAATCCTGCAAACTGACATCAGGAACCTGGGATGATGAGTTTTGTTTCACAGGGAAAAGTGCTGGCGTTCATGTTCAAGCACCTGTGGCATTGAACGAGCAGTTGTCTCCACAAAATCTGCACGGCGCAGGATGATTACCAGACCCATGCTGCCACCGCTTCGAACTTGTGCTTGCATGAGTGTCCCGAGCGCATCCTGGAAACTGACATCTGGAACCTGCAGCAGTTATGTTTGATTCACACAGAAAGAAGCAGGCATTCGTGCTCATGGCCCTGGGTGGGCGGCCGCTTGCAAAATATCCAAATGGAGCAGGATGTGTCCTGGACCAAACCTACCACCACTTCCATCTTCTGCTTCCCTGACAGTCCCAAGCACATCCCACAAACTGACATCAGGAACCTGGGCTGATGAGTTTTGTTTCACAGGGAAAAGTGCTGGCATTCAGGTTCAGGTACCTGTGCCCTGAATGGTGAATAGCCTCCAAAAATCTGAATAGTGTAGGACATGTCCCAGACCCAAGCTGCCACAAGCACTAACTACTGCTGCCCTGACAGTCCCAAGAGCATCATACAAACAGACATCAGCAGCCTGGAGAGGTGATCTCGGTTTCACAGGGCAAAGGGCCAGCATTTGTGATCACGGAACTGTGGCCCTGCGTCAGTGGTGGCTTCCAAAATATCCTAACAACACAGGATGTGTCCCAGACACAAGCTGCCACCACCTTGAATTTATCCTGCCGTGGCAGGACCATACGCAATCTGCAAATAGACATCAGGAACCTGGGGTGGTGAGGTTTTTCTCACAGGGAAAAGGGCCGAAATTCATGTTGAGGCACCTGTGGCACTGAACAAGCAGTTGCCTCCAAAAAATCTGAATGGCACAGGATGTTTCCAGAGCCAAGCTGCCACCACCTCGAACTCGTGACCTGACAGTCCTGAGCACATCCTGCAAACTGACATCAGGAATCTCGGGTAGTAAATTTTGTTGCAGAGGGAAAAGGGCCCACACTCCTCCTCAGGGGCCTGTGGCCCTGAGTGGGCAGCCTCCTCCTGAAAATCCAAAAAGCACAGAATGTGTCCCAGACCCAAGCTGCCACCACTTTGAATTTGTGCTTCCAGGACATTCCAAAGTGCATCCTTTAAACTGACATCTGCAACCTGGGGTGGTGAGTTTTGTTTCACAGGGAAAAACGCAGGCATTCGTGATCCTGGCCCTGAGTGGGCACCCGCTTCCAAAATAGCTAACCAGCACAGGATGTGTCCCAGACCCAAGCTGCAACTATTTTGAACTTGTGCTTCCCTGACAGACCCAAGCACATCAGAACCCTGGTGTGGCGAGTCTTGTTTCACAGGGAAAAGGGCCTGCAGTTGTCTTCAGGGGCCTGTGGCCCTGAGTGCGTGGCCAATTCCGGAAAATCCAAAACAGCACAGGATACATCCCAGACCCAAGATGCCACCATTTCCAACTATTGCTTCCCTGACAGTCCCAAGTGCATCCTGCAAACTGACATCTGCAACCTGGGGTGGTGATCTTGGTTTCACAGGGAAAATAGCAGGCATTCATCATCCTGGCCCTGAGTGGACACCCGCTTCCAAAGTATCTAAATGGCACCGGATCTGTCCCAGACAGAAGCTGCTGCCACCTCAATCTTCTGCTTCCCTGACAGTCCCCAGCATGTCCTGCAAACTGACATCAGGAACGTGGGGTGGTGAGTCTTGTTTCATAGGGAAAAGGGCCCGCAGTTGTCTTCAGGGGCCTGTGGCCCTGAGTGGGCAGCCTCCTCCTGAAAATCAAAACAGCACAGGATACATCCCAGACCCAAGCTGCCACCACTTTGATATTGTGCTTCCAGGACAGACCCAAGCACATGCTGCAAAGTGAGATCAGAACCCTGGTGTGGCAACTTTTGTTTCACAGGGAAAAGGGCCCGCAGTTGTCTTCAAGGGCCTGTGGCCCTGAGTGCGTGGCCAAATCCTGAAAATCCAAACAGCACAGGATTTGTCCCAGACCCAAGCTACCACCACTTTGAATTTGTGCTTCAAGGACATTGCCAAGCACATCCTGCAAACCGACATCTGCAACCTGGGGTGGTGATCTTGCTTTCACAGGGAAAAGAGCAGGCATTCATGATGAACCTAAGTGGGCGGCTGCTTCCAAAACATCCAAATGGCGCAGGATGTTTCCCAGACCCAAGTTAACACCACTTCAATCTTCTGCTTCCCTGACAGTCCCGAGCGCGTCCTGCCAACTGACATCAGGACCCTGGTGTGGTGAGTTTTTTTCCCCAGGGAGAAGGGCTGGAATTCATGTTGAGGCACCTGTGGCACTGAATAAGCACGTGCCTCCAAAAAAGCTGAATGGCAGAGGATGTTTCCAGAGCCACGCTGCCACCATCTCAAACTCGTTCCCTGACAGTCCCGAGCGCATCCTGCAAACTGACATCAGGAATCTCGGGTGGTAAATTTTGTTGCAGAGGGAAAAGGGCCCACACTCCTCCTCAGGGGCCTGTGGCCCTGAGTGGGCAGCCTCCTCCTGAAAATCAAAACAGCACAGGATACATCCCAGATCCAAGCTGCCACCACTTTGAATTTGTGCTTCCAGGACATTGCCAAGCGCATCCTGCAAACTGACATCTGCAACCTGGGGTGGTGATCTTGGTTTCACAGGGAAAAGAGCCGGCATTCGTGGCCCTGAGTGGGCACCCGCTTCCAAAATACCTAAACAGCACTGGATCTGTCCCGGACACAAGCTGCTGCCACCACCTCAATCTTCCGCTTCCCTGACAGTCCCGAGCGAATCCTGCAAACTGAAATCAGGAACCTGGGGTGGTGAGTTTTATTTCACAGGGAAAAGGGCCCGCAGTTGTCTTCAGGGGCCTGTGGCCCTGAGTGGGCAGCCTCCTCCTGAAAATCAAAACAGCACAGGATACATCCCAGATCCAAGCTGCCACCACTTTGATATTGTGCTTCCAGGACATTGCCAAGCGCATCCTGCAAACTGACATCTGCAACCTGGGGTGGTGATCTTGGTTTCACAGGGAAAAGAGCCGGCATTCGTGGCCCTGAGTGGGCACCCGCTTCCAAAATACCTAAACGGCACCGGATCTGTCCCGGACACAAGCTGCTGCCACCACCTCAATCTTCCGCTTCCCTGACAGTCCTGAGCGCATCCTGCAAACTGAAATCAGGAACCTGGGGTGGTGAGTTTTATTTCACAGGGAAAAGGGCCCGCAGTTGTCTTCAGGGGCCTGTGGCCCTGAGTGGGCAGCCTCCTCCTGAAAATCAAAACAGCACAGGATACATCCCAGACCCAAGCTGCCACCACTTTGAATTTGTGCTTCCAGGACATTGCCAAGCGCATCCTGCAAACTGACATCTGCAACCTGGGGTGGTGATCTTGGTTTCACAGGGAAAAGAGCCGGCATTCGTGGCCCTGAGTGGGCACCCGCTTCCAAAATACCTAAACGGCACCGGATGTGTCCCGGACACAAGCTGCTGCCACCACCTCAATCTTCTGCTTCCCTGACAGTCCTGAGCGCATCCTGCAAACTGAAATCAGGAACCTGGGGTGGTGAGTTTTGTTTCACAGGGAAAAGGGCCCGCAGTTGTCTTCAGGGGCCTGTGGCCCTGAGTGGGCAGCCTCCTCCTGAAAATCAAAACAGCACAGGATACATCCCAGACCCAAGCTACCACCACTTTGATATTGTGCTTCCAGGACATTGCCAAGCGCATCCTGCAAACTGACATCTGCAACCTGGGGTGGTGATCTTGGTTTCACAGGGAAAAGAGCCGGCATTCGTGGCCCTGAGTGGGCACCCGCTTCCAAAATATCTAAACGGCACCGGATCTGTCCCGGACACAAGCTGCTGCCACCACCTCAATCTTCCGCTTCCCTGACAGTCCTGAGCGCATCCTGCAAACTGACATCAGGAACCTGGGGTGGTGAGTTTTGTTTCACAGGGAAAAGGGCCCGCAGTTGTCTTCAGGGGCCTGTGGCCCTGAGTGGGCAGCCTCCTCCTGAAAATCAAAACAGCACAGGATACATCCCAGACCCAAGCTACCACCACTTTGATATTGTGCTTCCAGGACATTGCCAAGTGCATCCTGCAAACTGACATCTGCAACCTGGGGTGGTGATCTTGGTTTCACAGGGTAAAGAGCGGGCATTCGTGGCCCTGAGTGGGCACCCGCTTCCAAAATACCTAAACGGCACCGGATGTGTCCCGGACACAAGCTGCTGCCACCACCTCAATCTTCCGCTTCCCTGACAGTCCTGAGCGCATCCTGCAAACTGAAATCAGGAACCTGGGGTGGTGAGTTTTATTTCACAGGGAAAAGGGCCCGCAGTTGTCTTCAGGGGCCTGTGGCCCTGAGTGGGCAGCCTCCTCCTGAAAATCCAAAACAGCACAGGATACATCCCAGACCCAAGCTGCCACCACTTTGATATTGTGCTTCCAGGACAGACCCAAGCACATGCTGCAAAGTGAGATCAGAACCCTGGTGTGGCAACTTTTGTTTCACAGGGAAAAGGGCCCGCAGTTGTCTTCAAGGGCCTGTGGCCCTGAGTGCGTGGCCAAATCCTGAAAATCCAAACAGCAAAGGATTTGTCCCAGACCCAAGCTGCCACCACTTTGAATTTGTGCTTCCAGGACATTGCCAAGCACATCCTGCAAACTGACATCTGCAACCTGGGGTGGTGATCTTGGTTTCACAGGGAAAAGAGCCGGCATTCGTGGCCCTGAGTGGGCACCCGCTTCCAAAATATCTAAACGGCACCGGATCTGTCCCGGACACAAGCTGCTGCCACCACCTCAATCTTCTGCTTCCCTGACAGTCCTGAGCGCATCCTGCAAACTGACATCAGGAACCTGGTGTGGTGAGTTTTGTTTCACAGGGAAAAGGGCCCGCAGTTGTCTTCAGGGGCCTGTGGCCCTGAGTGCGTGGCCAAATCCTGAAAATCCAAACAGCAAAGGATTTGTCCCAGACCCAAGCTACCACCACTTTGAATTTTGCTTCCCTGACAGTCCCAAGCGCATCCTGCAAACCGACATCTGCAACCTGGGGTGGTGATCTTGCTTTCACAGGGAAAAGAGCAGGCATTCATGATGAACCTAAGTGGGCGGCTGCTTCCAAAACATCCAAATGGCGCAGGATGTTTCCCAGACCCAAGTTAACACCACTTCAATCTTCTGCTTCCCTGACAGTCCCAAGCGCGTCCTGCCAACTGACATCAGGACCCTGGTGTGGTGAGTTTTTTTCCCCAGGGAGAAGGGCTGGAATTCATGTTGAGGCACCTGTGGCACTGAATAAGCACGTGCCTCCAAAAAAGCTGAATGGCAGAGGATGTTTCCAGAGCCACGCTGCCACCATCTCAAACTCGTTCCCTGACAGTCCCGAGCGCATCCTGCAAACTGACATCAGGAATCTCGGGTGGTAAATTTTGTTGCAGAGGGAAAAGGGCCCACACTCCTCCTCAGGGGCCTGTGGCCCTGAGTGGGCAGCCTCCTCCTGAAAATCAAAACAGCACAGGATACATCCCAGATCCAAGCTGCCACCACTTTGAATTTGTGCTTCCAGGACATTGCCAAGCGCATCCTGCAAACTGACATCTGCAACCTGGGATGGTGATCTTGGTTTCACAGGGAAAAGAGCGGGCATTCGTGACCCTGAGTGGGCACCCGCTTCCAAAATATCTAAACGGCACCGGATCTGTCCCGGACACAAGCTGCTGCCACCACCTCAATCTTCCGCTTCCCTGACAGTCCTGAGCGCATCCTGCAAACTGACATCAGGAATCTCGGGTGGTAAATTTTGTTGCAGAGGGAAAAGGGCCCACACTCCTCCTCAGGGGCCTGTGGCCCTGAGTGGGCAGCCTCCTCCTGAAAATCAAAACAGCACAGGATACATCCCAGATCCAAGCTGCCACCACTTTGATATTGTGCTTCCAGGACATTGCCAAGCGCATCCTGCAAACTGACATCTGCAACCTGGGGTGGTGATCTTGGTTTCACAGGGAAAAGAGCGGGCATTCGTGACCCTGAGTGGGCACCCGCTTCCAAAATATCTAAACGGCACCGGATCTGTCCCGGACACAAGCTGCTGCCACCACCTCAATCTTCCGCTTCCCTGACAGTCCTGAGCGCATCCTGCAAACTGACATCAGGAACCTGGGGTGGTGAGTTTTGTTTCACAGGGAAAAGGGCCCGCAGTTGTCTTCAGGGGCCTGTGGCCCTGAGTGGGCAGCCTCCTCCTGAAAATCAAAACAGCACAGGATACATCCCAGACCCAAGCTGCCACCACTTTGAATTTGTGCTTCCAGGACATTGCCAAGCGCATCCTGCAAACTGACATCTGCAACCTGGGATGGTGATCTTGGTTTCACAGGGAAAAGAGCCGGCATTCGTGGCCCTGAGTGGGCACCCGCTTCCAAAATATCTAAACGGCACCGGATCTGTCCCGGACACAAGCTGCTGCCACCACCTCAATCTTCTGCTTCCCTGACAGTCCTGAGCGCATCCTGCAAACTGAAATCAGGAACCTGGGGTGGTGAGTTTTATTTCACAGGGAAAAGGGCCCGCAGTTGTCTTCAGGGGCCTGTGGCCCTGAGTGGGCAGCCTCCTCCTGAAAATCAAAACAGCACAGGATACATCCCAGACCCAAGCTACCACCACTTTGATATTGTGCTTCCAGGACATTGCCAAGCGCATCCTGCAAACTGACATCTGCAACCTGGGGTGGTGATCTTGGTTTCACAGGGAAAAGAGCCGGCATTCGTGGCCCTGAGTGGGCACCCGCTTCCAAAATATCTAAACGGCACCGGATCTGTCCCGGACACAAGCTGCTGCCACCACCTCAATCTTCTGCTTCCCTGACAGTCCTGAGCGCATCCTGCAAACTGACATCAGGAACCTGGTGTGGTGAGTTTTGTTTCACAGGGAAAAGGGCCCGCAGTTGTCTTCAGGGGCCTGTGGCCCTGAGTGCGTGGCCAAATCCTGAAAATCCAAACAGCAAAGGATTTGTCCCAGACCCAAGCTACCACCACTTTGAATTTTGCTTCCCTGACAGTCCCAAGCGCATCCTGCAAACCGACATCTGCAACCTGGGGTGGTGATCTTGCTTTCACAGGGAAAAGAGCAGGCATTCATGATGAACCTAAGTGGGCGGCTGCTTCCAAAACATCCAAATGGCGCAGGATGTTTCCCAGACCCAAGTTAACACCACTTCAATCTTCTGCTTCCCTGACAGTCCCAAGCGCGTCCTGCCAACTGACATCAGGACCCTGGTGTGGTGAGTTTTTTTCCCCAGGGAGAAGGGCTGGAATTCATGTTGAGGCACCTGTGGCACTGAATAAGCACGTGCCTCCAAAAAAGCTGAATGGCAGAGGATGTTTCCAGAGCCACGCTGCCACCATCTCAAACTCGTTCCCTGACAGTCCCGAGCGCATCCTGCAAACTGACATCAGGAATCTCGGGTGGTAAATTTTGTTGCAAAGGGAAAAGGGCCCACACTCCTCCTCAGGGGCCTGTGGCCCTGAGTGGGCAGCCTCCTCCTGAAAATCAAAACAGCACAGGATACATCCCAGACCCAAGCTGCCACCACTTTGAATTTGTGCTTCCAGGACATTGCCAAGCGCATCCTGCAAACTGACATCTGCAACCTGGGGTGGTGATCTTGGTTTCACAGGGAAAAGAGCCGGCATTCGTGGCCCTGAGTGGGCACCCGCTTCCAAAATACCTAAACAGCACTGGATCTGTCCCGGACACAAGCTGCTGCCACCACCTCAATCTTCTGCTTCCCTGACAGTCCCGAGCGAATCCTGCAAACTGAAATCAGGAACCTGGGGTGGTGAGTTTTATTTCACAGGGAAAAGGGCCTGCAGTTGTCTTCAGGGGCCTGTGGCCCTGAGTGGGCAGCCTCCTCCTGAAAATCAAAACAGCACAGGATACATCCCAGATCCAAGCTGCCACCACTTTGATATTGTGCTTCCAGGACATTGCCAAGCGCATCCTGCAAACTGACATCTGCAACCTGGGGTGGTGATCTTGGTTTCACAGGGAAAAGAGCGGGCATTCGTGACCCTGAGTGGGCACCCGCTTCCAAAATATCTAAACGGCACCGGATCTGTCCCGGACACAAGCTGCTGCCACCACCTTAATCTTCCACTTCCCTGACAGTCCTGAGCGCATCCTGCAAACTGACATCAGGAACCTGGTGTGGTGAGTTTTGTTTCACAGGGAAAAGGGCCCGCAGTTGTCTTCAGGGGCCTGTGGCCCTGAGTGGGCAGCCTCCTCCTGAAAATCAAAACAGCACAGGATACATCCCAGACCCAAGCTGCCACCACTTTGAATTTGTGCTTCCAGGACATTGCCAAGCGCATCCTGCAAACTGACATCTGCAACCTGGGGTGGTGATCTTGGTTTCACAGGGAAAAGAGCGGGCATTCGTGGCCCTGAGTGGGCACCCGCTTCCAAAATATCTAAACGGCACTGGATCTGTCCCGGACACAAGCTGCTGCCACCACCTCAATCTTCTGCTTCCCTGACAGTCCTGAGCGCATCCTGCAAACTGACATCAGGAACCTGGGGTGGTGAGTTTTGTTTCACAGGGAAAAGGGCCCGCAGTTGTCTTCAGGGGCCTGTGGCCCTGAGTGGGCAGCCTCCTCCTGAAAATCCAAAACAGCACAGGATACATCCCAGACCCAAGCTGCCACCACTTTGATATTGTGCTTCCAGGACAGACCCAAGCACATGCTGCAAAGTGAGATCAGAACCCTGGTGTGGCAACTTTTGTTTCACAGGGAAAAGGGCCCGCAGTTGTCTTCAAGGGCCTGTGGCCCTGAGTGCGTGGCCAAATCCTGAAAATCCAAACAGCAAAGGATTTGTCCCAGACCCAAGCTGCCACCACTTTGAATTTGTGCTTCCAGGACATTGCCAAGCACATCCTGCAAACTGACATCTGCAACCTGGGGTGGTGATCTTGGTTTCACAGGGAAAAGAGCCGGCATTCGTGGCCCTGAGTGGGCACCCGCTTCCAAAATATCTAAACGGCACCGGATCTGTCCCGGACACAAGCTGCTGCCACCACCTCAATCTTCTGCTTCCCTGACAGTCCTGAGCGCATCCTGCAAACTGACATCAGGAACCTGGTGTGGCAACTTTTGTTTCACAGGGAAAAGGGCCCGCAGTTGTCTTCAAGGGCCTGTGGCCCTGAGTGCGTGGCCAAATCCTGAAAATCCAAACAGCAAAGGATTTGTCCCAGACCCAAGCTACCACCACTTTGAATTTTGCTTCCCTGACAGTCCCAAGCGCATCCTGCAAACCGACATCTGCAACCTGGGGTGGTGATCTTGCTTTCACAGGGAAAAGAGCAGGCATTCATGATGAACCTAAGTGGGCGGCTGCTTCCAAAACATCCAAATGGCGCAGGATGTTTCCCAGACCCAAGTTAACACCACTTCAATCTTCTGCTTCCCTGACAGTCCCAAGCGCGTCCTGCCAACTGACATCAGGACCCTGGTGTGGTGAGTTTTTTTCCCCAGGGAGAAGGGCTGGAATTCATGTTGAGGCACCTATGGCACTGAATAAGCACGTGCCTCCAAAAAAGCTGAATGGCAGAGGATGTTTCCAGAGCCACGCTGCCACCATCTCAAACTCGTTCCCTGACAGTCCTGAGCGCATCCTGCAAACTGACATCAGGAATCTCGGGTGGTAAATTTTGTTGCAGAGGGAAAAGGGCCCACACTCCTCCTCAGGGGCCTGTGGCCCTGAGTGGGCAGCCTCCTCCTGAAAATCAAAACAGCACAGGATACATCCCAGACCCAAGCTGCCACCACTTTGAATTTGTGCTTCCAGGACATTGCCAAGCGCATCCTGCAAACTGACATCTGCAACCTGGGGTGGTGATCTTGGTTTCACAGGGAAAAGAGCGGGCATTCGTGGCCCTGAGTGGGCACCCGCTTCCAAAATATCTAAACGGCACCGGATCTGTCCCGGACACAAGCTGCTGCCACCACTTCAATCTTCTGCTTCCCTGACAGTCCCGAGCGCATCCTGCCAACTGACATCAGGACCCTGGTGTGGTGAGTTTTTTTCCCCAGGTTTTTTAACCCTAACCCCGCCCCCCTATATATAAAAAGAAGAAAAACTATATGTCCGGTGCAGCAGTAGAAAATTTCAGGCTCCCAGGGAGTAAATATCTTCTTTAATAATTCTTTTTTTTTTTTTTTTTTCATTTACTCCCTGGGAGCCTGAAATTTTCTACTGCTGCTTTTTCATTCTAAAGCAAGAAAAGACAGAGCAACATAAAAGGAGAGAAAAGGGAAAAGTAAGATGACAAGACAGAAAAACTGAGACAGAGGAAGACAACAGAGAAAGGAAAAGTGAACACAAAAAAGAAGACAGAAAGTAGAAGACAACACAACAGAGAAAAGAGCATGAAAGGGACAAGAGAAAAAAAAAGGCAACACTGAGGGGAAGACAAGACACAAAACAGAAAGAAAAGCAAGAGGAAAAAAGACAAAACAGACAGAGGAAGACACCAAAAAACAATATGGAGACAGATGAGAGGACAGAAATAAAGACAAACATCAATGACATTACCTTAAAAACCAGAAACGAATAGGGAGATACAATGACAGAGTGACCACAAAAGAGTCAGGAGTAAAGGGAAGAGGAGACTGAATTACAAACACTGACAGAAAGAGAAACACTTAAAGACAAACACATAAAATCATACTCACAACAAGAAAGATTACATAGAGATGCAGAAACACAAGAACAGAGAGAGAGAGAGAGAGAGCCTGAAAAGGAGGTAGGATAAGAGGCAAAAAAATAAAAAGAGAGGTAGAAAGAAAATGTAAAGTGGGAAACAAAAAGGGTTAAAGTGACAGGATAGCAAGCATGACAAACACAAAGGACGACACTTAAACTTAGGGAGAAAGGGAAAAGATTTAGAAGAGACAAAGAAACCCCAGTGAAAGCTACACAGAAAGAAGAATCAAGTACAAACAACAGACAAAACCAGACACGGAGTAACAAACAAATAGGAAAAGAGATGTAGAGGAACAGGAAAAAATAAATAGGGTTACAGGAGAATATATCTACAAAAGCACACCTACCGTCTTAGAAACCTTGACAAAGGGAAACGTGGCCGGACACCAACGGAAGTAAAGATAGAAACAGGAGGGTAAAGTGACAAATGGACAGAACATTAAAGTTACAGGCAGAGCAAGAAAGAGCGTGGAAAGGAAATGACTACACCACACCAAATGAAGACAGGAGACTAATTTGGGGCTGGGGCATAGGGGCGAGGGGTATGATTACTGGGGCTGATTCAACTTTATTAACTTTGGGAGTTACACTTCAGCAAAACACAAGGTGACAATGTATACATACATAAGTACACACACAAATACAAGGAAAATTACATTACACCTATGCACTCAAATATAAAAAGCGCAATTTACATAGCTAACAACACATCAAAATACATAAACTGATGCAACCACAGACCACAACAATGTACTGAAAGCCAAATACATATTAACACATTAGAACCATTTCTCTGCTACAGAAAAGTTCATTGCACTTTGTTTTATTCCTACAGCAAACCCAGAAGAGCAACAGCACACACCACTCAGCCAACACGGTATCCTCCTCCACATTATGTGCAAATTCACCTTGGCACCCATCTCCACTGCCATGTAACACGTCACACATCATCGCTCCTCGGGAAGGTGATTCCCGGGAGCCTCCAAAAGAATCCTCCTGCCTGACGAAAACCCCGGTCCCGGGGCGGTCCGCACCCTAACTTTGGCGATGAACGTCGCCTCGCGGACCGGCCGGGACCGAGGGAAAAAAAACCCAGCCGGGGGAAAAAAAAAAAAAACCCCCCGGCTGGGGATTTTTTATTCTAAATTTAAAAATGAATTGAAAACCTGAAAGGTAAAGACAACACACACAAGGTTAGAACCGGTCAACACGCACACCCACCGCCCTCCTTGGGCTGACGCGCAAACCCACCCTCGCGCTCATCGCAACCGCTCTGCTGACCCCCGGCCGCCCCCACCCATTCACCACGCTCCTGGGGAACGTGGTTCCCGGGAGCCTCCAAAAAAATCCTCCTGCCTGACGAAAACCCCGGTCCCGGGGCGGTCCGCACCCTAACTTTGGCGATGAACGTCGCCTCGCGGACCGGCCAGGACCGAGGGAAAAAAAACCCAGCCGGGGGGGAAAAAAAAAAAAAACCCCGGCTGGGGATTTTTTATTCTAAATTTAAAAATGAATTGAAAACCTGAAAGGTAAAGACAACACACACAAGGTTAGAACCGGTCAACACGCACACCCACGGCCCTCCTTGGGCTGACGCGCCAACCCACCCTCGCGCTCCTCGCAACCGCTCTGCTGACCCCCGGCCGCCCCCACCCATTCACGACGCTCCTGGGGAACGTGGTTCCCGGGAGCCTCCAAAAAAATCCTCCTGCCTGATGAAAACCCCGGTACCGGGGCGGTCCGGACCCTAACTTTGGCGATGAACGTCGCCTCGCGGACCGGCCGGGACCGAGGGAAAAAAAACCCAGCCGGGGGGGGAAAAAAAAAAAACCCCCGGCTGGGGATTTTTTATTCTAAATTTAAAAATGAATTGAAAACCTGAAAGGTAAAGGCCACACACACAGGGTTAGAACCGGTCAGCAGACGCCCACACCTGCAGACGCAAACTCTCACACACAGACAGAGACACTCACACCCCATCACACGCTTTTCCACTTACATGCTGACTGTGACCCTTACGTTAAACGCTACGCTGAGAAATATGCTTCGATACATCTTCTGACTGCAGCTCCCCGACGTCGAGCGCTGGATTCTGGGAATACGTGTTGGGACCCGGGGACCTATCGGACAACAGGAGGCAGTCAACAACTGACTGTAGGACAGCTATGACCTATTCCCGCTCCCGGCCCATAAATTTTATCCCAAGACCCCATGAAAGACAGATGAATTGTAAAGTTTTGTAACTGCTACACCTAACCTTGACTACGTGCCTGGGCAGGGCAGCTCCGATCGTCACTGTCATAATAGAGGCGCATACAACACAAACCAAGATAGATACATACGATAATACTATGCACAATGTAAGTGAGATACGTACAGAGACAAAAAGTAGATACAATGTAAACTGATGGACGCGCTAACAACATAAGTACATTTGCTATAAGCAAACATACATAGGAACAACATAAGCACATACAGTATAAGCCAATGTAGGTAGGTACAACATAAGTACGGTCGATATAAGCCAACATCGGTACAATACAAATGAGACCTTGACGTAACTCTCCGGAAGATTACTCGTTGACCCTATACCCTTTGAGAAGGCGCAAACTACAGAACTACTGCGGTCACGTGACGAGGGTCTATTATGCTGCCTATTGAACTCCAAGAGAATGGCACAGGAAGAGAAGATGCTACCAAAGGTGAGAAGGAAGATGGATGAGAACGTGTCATATACTTCCGTCTCAAAAAGTAAAAAGGTTAAGATGCCGGACTAAGCGATATCCGGGAAGGTACGTGAGTAAAATATGGCTGACAAGGCACAAATCGATGCCGACAAACCCTCGAGACGTAACGCAGACCTATGACACAGAAATCAATGGACACGGACACACGTAACACAGACACGGACACATATAACACGGACACATGTAACACGGATGCAACTGGAAACTGCCTGGCAGTTCTACCTGATGGACCCAAAACTCCTAGCCAAATGAGAGCCATAGGCAGATGATGCCAAAGAAAAGAAAGCCCAAAGGCAATAGCACATGATGATCAAGTGTAACTGCTTTCAAGATGTTAGTGCCAAAGCACCCAAGAGCAAGCCTATGAAGCTCAGTAGGTGTAGGGAAGAAAATGATGACTGCAGGGTGACCGTAGCTATAGCGCCAGACGTGAAGGCAGACTCCGAGTGAAAAGATCCACGATGTCGTCGACAGTCGACGAAAGCCGCTGACGTGAACCTCACGACGAGACGCAGACGGTTTGGAACTGCCCTGCCCGACAAAGAGTGCGGTGGTGCTGAAAAACACCCTCTCCCTTTACTTCCAAAGGGCTCATTCCACTATGGACCTCTCCTCTAAGCTACCATCAAATAGGCTCCTGTGACAGTGAAGATTTTCCCCTTCTCCAAACACTGGCCCCAACACTTAGCTTCTGGAAGAGGACCGGAGAAAATCTGATGTCCGCTGGACCTGGACGGCGAGACGTGCGCTACGTCCGCTGCGGTGCTGCCGCTTCGAAACTCCGGCTACGCGCCGCCTGACGATACCCAAGACGACATGGAAAATGCGACTAGCGCCATCCAAAAGAAAAAACCCCAGGACTCGGACGCACCGCTGCCCCAGCTCACCTAAAATCTTTATTGCACTGCACAGGCAACCCGGAGCATACGTGCAAAAGGAAAAAGCACACTGTTAGCAAGCTGCTCCATAACAGTCACCCATTAGTCAGCCCACCTACACGCCAACTCACCCACTAGCATCTGTTCCTCCGCAAGCCTAGGGCACCGATGCCACCTACAAATCAACAAAGCAAAAACAACCACGCTTAGATACTGGAAAACACCACCCACCTGACGTGAACAGCACACTGCGCTATACGTTAAGTTTGCACCCACCTGGCCTCAGACATGGGGACCAGAGATATGTGGCAAGACAACGGCCTACAAGAACAAGAAAAAAATATAGTCAGATCTTACACTTTCACCAGAAATTAAGACCTGAGCAGAAACAACTGGTTCCTTCCATGGCACAATGCTCACCTGGCCCACATCACCTGCTGCTAGCCCACTTGACAAGAACAACAACAAAGAACACTGCTGTAACACTTCCGTATGCTTCCACTATAAACACAAATGATGACCGATCTTCTCAGAGAAACCTGCTGACCGAGGATGGAGCGGTCTGCCGCAACTTGAATCCATCAGCATCTAAAAAAAAAGATAGCACTATTGTCAGACAACAGATGGATCACATAATAGACTTAGACATCTTCTGTCAATCAATAAATACCATTTAGAGTCTATCTACACCCTGCAGTACACATTTCAAATCCCCTAGACTTGCCTTATTACACCAGGCTAGGCAGCAGAGCAGAGCAGATCCACGACAAATACATACACATCACCCGTGACAAATAACAGGACAAACAGGGAGGGACACAACACAGACAGAAGCTCTGAGCATGAATAAAGCCCATAATTACGTAGAGAAAGCAGAAAGTGATAACCTAGGGGAAACGAAGGGCTGGCCCACGAGGCTCACAGAAGCCTGCAGGAACAAGATGCTAAGAAACTGAGGTCTTCCAAGAACTGCACAAGAGGACGCCTGAGAAGCCTGTCCTAAGAATGATCTACCTAGCCTGGCATTCTCACAAGTCCTAAGCCGCTGCAATGGATCCTTGCGGCACGCAGCTGTCCCTACCGCTCTGAACGAGACCTTAAAAGACATCTGACTGCGTGTTGCTAAAGAGAGATGCGACTGCGACGCCTGTCCGGACCCCCGAGTCAAAAGGCCTGTGGCACGGGTGCCGGGCCGAGCGAGGCAAAGATCACGGATGCCGGGACGCCCCTCAGACGGCTAAGGTAGAAAAGACAACTGACACGCAGACCCCGAACGACACGCAAGGCACAGGAGACAAGTGACACGACAAACACCGGAACTGCTCTGCCCTGCGCGCCTCAGCGCTGACATCAAAAGGGACCCTTCCCCTTCAGGTGGCCTAAGGAGGCACTTCTGACACATCCCCAACTCCAAAACAGACTCCAAAATCCCTCCCGGGCACTCCCCACCCTGCACCCCGCGTTCCTCCCCTCAGTGCTTCACAGCCCCCGACTTATCTCGCACGCATCCGGCCACGCAAATCCCAGTCGACTGCAAATTAAGGCCCCCTCCCCGTCCAGGAAGTTCCGCTGTCACCGAGATCTCATCTCTTCCTCTGCCAAGACAAAGAAAAGAAAACACCAGTGCGCAGTCTTAACAGCACGTGCGCCAACACCTGACAAGTCTGCCACTCACCTTCTCCTCAGAGTGCCCTGGCGCTTGGCCCGCAAGCTTCGGCCTCCGACGCCGCCGTCGCAAGGTACGCCTAGGTAAAGTGGAGACGAGGTGACCGGGCACGGCTGAAAACTGAGTAGACCCTCCCTCCTCCTCCCTACCTCCCCCACTCACCACAACTCCTCGGCCACCCTGTGAGCCGCCCCGATGGGACCTTGAAGTATAAAATGGGTCGGCTTCGTCGCGAGGTCCCGTGATACTTCCGGAAGGCTCTGGAGTGCAGGAAGCCCGGTCCCTCCGCCACCTGATGACACGGGCTCGGCTAATGCCGAGTCGATGGCCTAAAGCACGCAAACGAGAAGGGATGGTTAGGGTTGCCCCGGAAACTGACTCCTGAGGGAGAACAACTGCTTCTCTCCGCTGCTCACCTGGCACGCTTGACCTCGACTGCTGCTGTCTGCCTGGACTTCCTATTAATAAAGACAAAGAAGAATGCTGTAACATAGTCACCATTGATGCTTCCCCTGCAAACACAAACAGTGACTGACCTGCACGTGGGAGCCCCTTGACCCGGGACTGGGGGTTCTGCCACAGATTTCGTCCATCTGCATCTGAAAGAAAGTTAGGGGAAAAGTCAAACAACTGCAGGATCACTTAACAGGTCCTAACATCTTGTGAGAATCTAGCAATACCATCTAGAGCACAACTACATCCCCCACTCCAAATTGCTAGTGTCCAGGACTTGTGCGATTACACCAGGCTACGCACAAGGACAGAGCAGCTCCGGGACAAATACGTGCACACACCCGTGACAAATACGTGCAGACACCTGTGACACGGGACAGGACGAGACAAACGAGGGGACACAACAAGGAGAAAAAACCCCTGGGCAGGAAAAATGGCCACAAGGACCGAGAGAATGTGGAAGGGGATGACCTAGGTGAGACTGACAGCCAGCAGATCAGGCTCACAGATGCCCACAGGAACAAGATGCTAAGAAACTGAGGTCTCCCAAGAACTGCACAAGCGGACGCCTGAGAAGCCTGTCCTAAGAATGATCTACCCAGCCGGGCAGTCTCCCAAGTCCTAAGCCGCTGCAATGGATCCTTGCGGCACGCAGCTGTCCCTACCGCTCTGAACGAGACCTTAAAAGACATCTGACTGCGTGTTGCTAAAGAGAGATAAGACTGCGACGCCTGTCCGGACCCCCGAGTCAAAAGGCCTGTGGCACGGGTGCCGGGCCGAGCGAGGCAAAGATCACGGATGCCGGGACGCCCCTCAGACGGCTAAGGTAGAAAAGACAGGTGACACGACAGACCCAAACGACATGCAAGGCACAGGAGACAAGTGACAAGTGACACGACAAACACCGGAACTGCTCTGCCCTGCACACCTCAGCACTGACATCAAAAGGGACGCTTCCCCTTCAGGTGGCCTAAGGAGGCACTTCTGACACATCCCCAACTCCAAAACAGACTCCAAAATCCCTCCCGGGCACTCCCAACCCTGCACCCCGCGTTCCTCCCCTCAGTGCTTCACAGCCCTCGACTTATCTCGCACGCATCCGGCCACGCAAATCCCAGTCGACTGCAAATTAAGGCCCCCTCCCCGTCCGGGAAGTTCCGCTGTCACCGAGATCTCATCTCTTCCTCTGCCAAGACAAAGAAAAGAAAACACCAATGCGCAGTCTTAACAGCACGTGGGCCAACACCTGACAAGTCTGCCACTCACCTTCTCCTCAGAGTGCCCTGGCGCTCGGCCCGCAAGCTTCGGCCTCCGACGCCGCCGTCGCAAGGTACGCCTAGGTAAAGTGGAGAAGAGGTGACTGGGCACGGCTGAAACCTGAGTAGACCCTCCCTCCTCCTCCCTACCTCCCCCACTCACCGCAAATCCTCGGCCATCCCTGTGAGCCGCCCCAGAGGGGACCTTGAAGTATAAAATGGGTAGGCTTCGTCGCGAGCTCCCGTGATACTTCCGGAGGGCTCTGGAGTGCAGGAAGCCTGGTCCGTCCACCACCTGATGACATGGGTTCGGCTTATGCCGAGCAGATGACCTAAAACACGGAAATGAGAAGGGATGGTTAAAGCTGCACCCGAAACTGAGACCTGAGTGAAAGCAACTGCTTCTGTCCACTGCTCACCTGGCACGCTTGACCTTGACTGCTGCTGTCTGCCTGGACTTCCTATTAATAAAGACAAAGAAGAATGCTGTAACATAGTCACCATTGATGCTTCCCCTGCAAACACAAACAGTGACTGACCTGCACGTGGGAGCCCCTTGACCCGGGACTGGGGGTTCTGCCACAGATTTCGTCCATCTGCATCTGAAAGAAAGTTAGGGGAAAAGTCAAACAACTGCAGGATCACTTAACAGGTCCTAACATCTTGTGAGAATCTAGCAATACCATCTAGAGCACAACTACATCCCCCACTCCAAATTGCTAGTGTCCAGGACTTGTGCGATTACACCAGGCTACGCACAAGGACAGAGCAGCTCCGGGACAAATACGTGCACACACCCGTGACAAATACGTGCAGACACCTGTGACACGGGACAGGACGAGACAAACGAGGGGACACAACAAGGAGAAAAAACCCCTGGGCAGGAAAAATGGCCACAAGGACCGAGAGAATGTGGAAGGGGATGACCTAGGTGAGACTGACAGCCAGCAGATCAGGCTCACAGATGCCCACAGGAACAAGATGCTAAGAAACTGAGGTCTCCCAAGAACTGCACAAGCGGACGCCTGAGAAGCCTGTCCTAAGAATGATCTACCCAGCCGGGCAGTCTCCCAAGTCCTAAGCCGCTGCAATGGATCCTTGCGGCACGCAGCTGTCCCTACCGCTCTGAACGAGACCTTAAAAGACATCTGACTGCGTGTTGCTAAAGAGAGATAAGACTGCGACGCCTGTCCGGACCCCCGAGTCAAAAGGCCTGTGGCACGGGTGCCGGGCCGAGCGAGGCAAAGATCACGGATGCCGGGACGCCCCTCAGACGGCTAAGGTAGAAAAGACAGGTGACACGACAGACCCAAACGACATGCAAGGCACAGGAGACAAGTGACAAGTGACACGACAAACACCGGAACTGCTCTGCCCTGCACACCTCAGCACTGACATCAAAAGGGACGCTTCCCCTTCAGGTGGCCTAAGGAGGCACTTCTGACACATCCCCAACTCCAAAACAGACTCCAAAATCCCTCCCGGGCACTCCCAACCCTGCACCCCGCGTTCCTCCCCTCAGTGCTTCACAGCCCTCGACTTATCTCGCACGCATCCGGCCACGCAAATCCCAGTCGACTGCAAATTAAGGCCCCCTCCCCGTCCGGGAAGTTCCGCTGTCACCGAGATCTCATCTCTTCCTCTGCCAAGACAAAGAAAAGAAAACACCAATGCGCAGTCTTAACAGCACGTGGGCCAACACCTGACAAGTCTGCCACTCACCTTCTCCTCAGAGTGCCCTGGCGCTCGGCCCGCAAGCTTCGGCCTCCGACGCCGCCGTCGCAAAGGTACGCCTAGGTAAAGTGGAGAAGAGGTGACTGGGCACGGCTGAAACCTGAGTAGACCCTCCCTCCTCCTCCCTACCTCCCCCACTCACCGCAAATCCTCGGCCATCCCTGTGAGCCGCCCCAGAGGGGACCTTGAAGTATAAAATGGGTAGGCTTCGTCGCGAGCTCCCGTGATACTTCCGGAGGGCTCTGGAGTGCAGGAAGCCTGGTCCGTCCACCACCTGATGACATGGGTTCGGCTTATGCCGAGCAGATGACCTAAAACACGGAAATGAGAAGGGATGGTTAAAGCTGCACCCGAAACTGAGACCTGAGTGAAAGCAACTGCTTCTGTCCACTGCTCACCTGGCACGCTTGACCTTGACTGCTGCTGTCTGCCTGGACTTCCTATTAATAAAGACAAAGAAGAATGCTGTAACATAGTCACCATTGATGCTTCCCCTGCAAACACAAACAGTGACTGACCTGCACGTGGGAGCCCCTTGACCTGGGACTGGGGGTTCTGCCACAGATTTTATCCATCTGCATCTGAAAGAAAGTTAGGGGAAAAGTCAAACAACTGCAGGATCACTTAACAGGTCCTAACATCTTGTGAGAATCTAGCAATACCATCTAGAGCACAACTACATCCCCCACTCCAAATTGCTAGTGTCCAGGACTTGTGCGATTACACCAGGCTACGCACAAGGACAGAGCAGCTCCGGGACAAATACGTGCACACACCCGTGACAAATACGTGCAGACACCTGTGACACGGGACAGGACGAGACAAACGAGGGGACACAACAAGGAGAAAAAACCCCTGGGCAGGAAAAATGGCCACAAGGACCGAGAGAATGTGGAAGGGGATGACCTAGGTGAGACTGACAGCCAGCAGATCAGGCTCACAGATGCCCACAGGAAGAAGACGCTAAGAAACTGAGGTCTCCCAAGAACTGCACAAGCGGACGCCTGAGAAGCCTGTCCTAAGAATGATCTACCCAGCCTGGCATTCTCACAAGTCCTAAGCCGCTGCAATGGATCCTTGCGGCACGCAGCTGTCCCTACCGCTCTGAATGAGACCTTAAAAGACATCTGACTGCGTGTTGCTAAAGAGAGATAAGACTGCGACGCCTGTCCGGACCCCCGAGTCAAAAGGCCTGTGGCACGGGTGCCGGGCCGAGCGAGGCAAAGATCACGGATGCCGGGACGCCCCTCAGACGGCTAAGGTAGAAAAGACAGGTGACACGACAGACCCAAACGACATGCAAGGCACAGGAGACAAGTGACAAGTGACACGACAAACACCGGAACTGCTCTGCCCCGCGCACCTCAGCGCTGACATCAAAAGGGACCCTTCCCCTTCACGTGGCCTAAGGAGGCACTTCTGACACATCCCCAACTCCAAAACAGACTCCAAAATCCCTCCCGGGCACTCCCCACCCAGGACCCCGCTTTCCTCCCCTCAGTGCTTCACAGCCCTCGACTTATCTCGCACGCATCTGGCCATGCAAATCCCTGTCGAGTGCAAAAGAAGGCACACTTCCCTGTCCGGGAAGTTCCGGCTGCCACCAGGATCTTATCTCTTCCTCTGCCAAGACAAAGAAAAGAAAACATCAGTGCGCAATCTTAACAGCACGTGGGCCAAAACCTGAGAATTCTGCTACTCACCTTCTCCACAGTGCGCCCTGGCGCTCGGGCTGCACGCTTCGGCCGCGTTTGGAGGCCGACACCGCCGTCGCAAGGTACACCTAGGCAAAGTGGAGAAGAGGTGACCGGGCATGGCTGAAACCTGAGTGGACCCTCGCGCCTCCTCCCTACCTCCCTGACTCACCGCAACTCCTCAGCCATCCCTGTGAGCCGCCGCAGAGGGGACCTTGAAGTATAAAATGGGTCGGCTTTGTCGCCGGGTCCCGTGATACTTCCGGAGGGCTCTGAAATGCAGGAAGCCTAGTCCGTCCGCCACCTGATGACATGGGTTCGGCTTATGCCGAGCAGATGACCTAAAACACGGAAATGAGAAGGGATGGTTAAAGCTGCACCCGAAACTGAGACCTGAGTGAAAGCAACTGCTTCTGTCCACTGCTCACCTGGCACGCTTGACCTTGACTGCTGCTGTCTGCCTGGACTTCCTATTAATAAAGACAAAGAAGAATGCTGTAACATAGTCACCATTGATGCTTCCCCTGCAAACACAAACAGTGACTGACCTGCACGTGGGAGCCCCTTGACCCGGGACTGGGGGTTCTGCCACAGATTTCGTCCATCTGCATCTGAAAGAAAGTTAGGGGAAAAGTCAAACAACTGCAGGATCACTTAACAGGTCCTAACATCTTGTGAGAATCTAGCAATACCATCTAGAGCACAACTACATCCCCCACTCCAAATTGCTAGTGTCCAGGACTTGTGCGATTACACCAGGCTACGCACAAGGACAGAGCAGCTCCGGGACAAATACGTGCACACACCCGTGACAAATACGTGCAGACACCTGTGACACGGGACAGGACGAGACAAACGAGGGGACACAACAAGGAGAAAAAACCCCTGGGCAGGAAAAATGGCCACAAGGACCGAGAGAATGTGGAAGGGGATGACCTAGGTGAGACTGACAGCCAGCAGATCAGGCTCACAGATGCCCACAGGAACAAGATGCTAAGAAACTGAGGTCTCCCAAGAACTGCACAAGCGGACGCCTGAGAAGCCTGTCCTAAGAATGATCTACCCAGCCGGGCAGTCTCCCAAGTCCTAAGCCGCTGCAATGGATCCTTGCGGCACGCAGCTGTCCCTACCGCTCTGAACGAGACCTTAAAAGACATCTGACTGCGTGTTGCTAAAGAGAGATAAGACTGCGACGCCTGTCCGGACCCCCGAGTCAAAAGGCCTGTGGCACGGGTGCCGGGCCGAGCGAGGCAAAGATCATGGATGCCGGGACGCCCCTCAGACGGCTAAGGTAGAAAAGACAGGTGACACGACAGACCCAAACGACATGCAAGGCACAGGAGACAAGTGACAAGTGACACGACAAACACCGGAACTGCTCTGCCCTGCACACCTCAGCACTGACATCAAAAGGGACGCTTCCCCTTCAGGTGGCCTAAGGAGGCACTTCTGACACATCCCCAACTCCAAAACAGACTCCAAAATCCCTCCCGGGCACTCCCAACCCAGCACCCCGCATTCCTCCCCTCAGTGCTTCACAGCCCCCGACTTATCTCGCACGCATCCGGCCACGCAAATCCCAGTCGACTGCAAATTAAGGCCCCCTCCCCGTCCGGGAAGTTCCGCTGTCACCGAGATCTCATCTCTTCCTCTGCCAAGACAAAGAAAAGAAAACACCAATGCGCAGTCTTAACAGCACGTGGGCCAACACCTGACAAGTCTGCCACTCACCTTCTCCTCAGAGTGCCCTGGCGCTCGGCCCGCAAGCTTCGGCCTCCGACGCCGCCGTCGCAAAGGTACGCCTAGGTAAAGTGGAGAAGAGGTGACTGGGCATGGCTGAAACCTGAGTAGACCCTCCCTCCTCCTCCCTACCTCCCCCACTCACCGCAAATCCTCGGCCATCCCTGTGAGCCGCCCCAGAGGGGACCTTGAAGTATAAAATGGGTAGGCTTCGTCGCGAGCTCCCGTGATACTTCCGGAGGGCTCTGGAGTGCAGGAAGCCTGGTCCGTCCACCACCTGATGACATGGGTTCGGCTTATGCCGAGCAGATGACCTAAAACACGGAAATGAGAAGGGATGGTTAAAGCTGCACCCGAAACTGAGACCTGAGTGAAAGTAACTGCTTCTGTCCACTGCTCACCTGGCACGCTTGACCTTGACTGCTGCTGTCTGCCTGGACTTCCTATTAATAAAGACAAAGAAGAATGCTGTAACATAGTCACCATTGATGCTTCCCCTGCAAACACAAACAGTGACTGACCTGCACGTGGGAGCCCCTTGACCCGGGACTGGGGGTTCTGCCACAGATTTCGTCCATCTGCATCTGAAAGAAAGTTAGGGGAAAAGTCAAACAACTGCAGGATCACTTAACAGGTCCTAACATCTTGTGAGAATCTAGCAATACCATCTAGAGCACAACTACATCCCCCACTCCAAATTGCTAGTGTCCAGGACTTGTGCGATTACACCAGGCTACGCACAAGGACAGAGCAGCTCCGGGACAAATACGTGCACACACCCGTGACAAATACGTGCAGACACCTGTGACACGGGACAGGACGAGACAAACGAGGGGACACAACAAGGAGAAAAAACCCCTGGGCAGGAAAAATGGCCACAAGGACCGAGAGAATGTGGAAGGGGATGACCTAGGTGAGACTGACAGCCAGCAGATCAGGCTCACAGATGCCCACAGGAACAAGATGCTAAGAAACTGAGGTCTCCCAAGAACTGCACAAGCGGACGCCTGAGAAGCCTGTCCTAAGAATGATCTACCCAGCCGGGCAGTCTCCCAAGTCCTAAGCCGCTGCAATGGATCCTTGCGGCACGCAGCTGTCCCTACCGCTCTGAACGAGACCTTAAAAGACATCTGACTGCGTGTTGCTAAAGAGAGATAAGACTGCGACGCCTGTCCGGACCCCCGAGTCAAAAGGCCTGTGGCACGGGTGCCGGGCCGAGCGAGGCAAAGATCATGGATGCCGGGACGCCCCTCAGACGGCTAAGGTAGAAAAGACAGGTGACACGACAGACCCAAACGACATGCAAGGCACAGGAGACAAGTGACAAGTGACACGACAAACACCGGAACTGCTCTGCCCTGCACACCTCAGCACTGACATCAAAAGGGACGCTTCCCCTTCAGGTGGCCTAAGGAGGCACTTCTGACACATCCCCAACTCCAAAACAGACTCCAAAATCCCTCCCGGGCACTCCCAACCCTGCACCCCGCGTTCCTCCCCTCAGTGCTTCACAGCCCTCGACTTATCTCGCACGCATCCGGCCACGCAAATCCCAGTCGACTGCAAATTAAGGCCCCCTCCCCGTCCGGGAAGTTCCGCTGTCACCGAGATCTCATCTCTTCCTCTGCCAAGACAAAGAAAAGAAAACACCAATGCGCAGTCTTAACAGCACGTGGGCCAACACCTGACAAGTCTGCCACTCACCTTCTCCTCAGAGTGCCCTGGCGCTCGGCCCGCAAGCTTCGGCCTCCGACGCCGCCGTCGCAAGGTACGCCTAGGTAAAGTGGAGAAGAGGTGACTGGGCACGGCTGAAACCTGAGTAGACCCTCCCTCCTCCTCCCTACCTCCCCCACTCACCGCAAATCCTCGGCCATCCCTGTGAGCCGCCCCAGAGGGGACCTTGAAGTATAAAATGGGTAGGCTTCGTCGCGAGCTCCCGTGATACTTCCGGAGGGCTCTGGAGTGCAGGAAGCCTGGTCCGTCCACCACCTGATGACATGGGTTCGGCTTATGCCGAGCAGATGACCTAAAACACGGAAATGAGAAGGGATGGTTAAAGCTGCACCCGAAACTGAGACCTGAGTGAAAGCAACTGCTTCTGTCCACTGCTCACCTGGCACGCTTGACCTTGACTGCTGCTGTCTGCCTGGACTTCCTATTAATAAAGACAAAGAAGAATGCTGTAACATAGTCACCATTGATGCTTCCCCTGCAAACACAAACAGTGACTGACCTGCACGTGGGAGCCCCTTGACCCGGGACTGGGGGTTCTGCCACAGATTTTATCCATCTGCATCTGAAAGAAAGTTAGGGGAAAAGTCAAACAACTGCAGGATCACTTAACAGGTCCTAACATCTTGTGAGAATCTAGCAATACCATCTAGAGCACAACTACATCCCCCACTCCAAATTGCTAGTGTCCAGGACTTGTGCGATTACACCAGGCTACGCACAAGGACAGAGCAGCTCCGGGACAAATACGTGCACACACCCGTGACAAATACGTGCAGACACCTGTGACACGGGACAGGACGAGACAAACGAGGGGACACAACAAGGAGAAAAAACCCCTGGGCAGGAAAAATGGCCACAAGGACCGAGAGAATGTGGAAGGGGATGACCTAGGTGAGACTGACAGCCAGCAGATCAGGCTCACAGATGCCCACAGGAACAAGATGCTAAGAAACTGAGGTCTCCCAAGAACTGCACAAGCGGACGCCTGAGAAGCCTGTCCTAAGAATGATCTACCCAGCCGGGCAGTCTCCCAAGTCCTAAGCCGCTGCAATGGATCCTTGCGGCACGCAGCTGTCCCTACCGCTCTGAACGAGACCTTAAAAGACATCTGACTGCGTGTTGCTAAAGAGAGATAAGACTGCGACGCCTGTCCGGACCCCCGAGTCAAAAGGCCTGTGGCACGGGTGCCGGGCCGAGCGAGGCAAAGATCACGGATGCCGGGACGCCCCTCAGACGGCTAAGGTAGAAAAGACAGGTGACACGACAGACCCAAACGACATGCAAGGCACAGGAGACAAGTGACAAGTGACACGACAAACACCGGAACTGCTCTGCCCTGCACACCTCAGCACTGACATCAAAAGGGACGCTTCCCCTTCAGGTGGCCTAAGGAGGCACTTCTGACACATCCCCAACTCCAAAACAGACTCCAAAATCCCTCCCGGGCACTCCCAACCCTGCACCCCGCGTTCCTCCCCTCAGTGCTTCACAGCCCTCGACTTATCTCGCACGCATCCGGCCACGCAAATCCCAGTCGACTGCAAATTAAGGCCCCCTCCCCGTCCGGGAAGTTCCGCTGTCACCGAGATCTCATCTCTTCCTCTGCCAAGACAAAGAAAAGAAAACACCAATGCGCAGTCTTAACAGCACGTGGGCCAACACCTGACAAGTCTGCCACTCACCTTCTCCTCAGAGTGCCCTGGCGCTCGGCCCGCAAGCTTCGGCCTCCGACGCCGCCGTCGCAAGGTACGCCTAGGTAAAGTGGAGAAGAGGTGACTGGGCACGGCTGAAACCTGAGTAGACCCTCCCTCCTCCTCCCTACCTCCCCCACTCACCGCAAATCCTCGGCCATCCCTGTGAGCCGCCCCAGAGGGGACCTTGAAGTATAAAATGGGTAGGCTTCGTCGCGAGCTCCCGTGATACTTCCGGAGGGCTCTGGAGTGCAGGAAGCCTGGTCCGTCCACCACCTGATGACATGGGTTCGGCTTATGCCGAGCAGATGACCTAAAACACGGAAATGAGAAGGGATGGTTAAAGCTGCACCCGAAACTGAGACCTGAGTGAAAGCAACTGCTTCTGTCCACTGCTCACCTGGCACGCTTGACCTTGACTGCTGCTGTCTGCCTGGACTTCCTATTAATAAAGACAAAGAAGAATGCTGTAACATAGTCACCATTGATGCTTCCCCTGCAAACACAAACAGTGACTGACCTGCACGTGGGAGCCCCTTGACCCGGGACTGGGGGTTCTGCCACAGATTTCGTCCATCTGCATCTGAAAGAAAGTTAGGGGAAAAGTCAAACAACTGCAGGATCACTTAACAGGTCCTAACATCTTGTGAGAATCTAGCAATACCATCTAGAGCACAACTACATCCCCCACTCCAAATTGCTAGTGTCCAGGACTTGTGCGATTACACCAGGCTACGCACAAGGACAGAGCAGCTCCGGGACAAATACGTGCACACACCCGTGACAAATACGTGCAGACACCTGTGACACGGGACAGGACGAGACAAACGAGGGGACACAACAAGGAGAAAAAACCCCTGGGCAGGAAAAATGGCCACAAGGACCGAGAGAATGTGGAAGGGGATGACCTAGGTGAGACTGACAGCCAGCAGATCAGGCTCACAGATGCCCACAGGAACAAGATGCTAAGAAACTGAGGTCTCCCAAGAACTGCACAAGCGGACGCCTGAGAAGCCTGTCCTAAGAATGATCTACCCAGCCGGGCAGTCTCCCAAGTCCTAAGCCGCTGCAATGGATCCTTGCGGCACGCAGCTGTCCCTACCGCTCTGAACGAGACCTTAAAAGACATCTGACTGCGTGTTGCTAAAGAGAGATAAGACTGCGACGCCTGTCCGGACCCCCGAGTCAAAAGGCCTGTGGCACGGGTGCCGGGCCGAGCGAGGCAAAGATCACGGATGCCGGGACGCCCCTCAGACGGCTAAGGTAGAAAAGACAGGTGACACGACAGACCCAAACGACATGCAAGGCACAGGAGACAAGTGACAAGTGACACGACAAACACCGGAACTGCTCTGCCCTGCACACCTCAGCACTGACATCAAAAGGGACGCTTCCCCTTCAGGTGGCCTAAGGAGGCACTTCTGACACATCCCCAACTCCAAAACAGACTCCAAAATCCCTCCCGGGCACTCCCAACCCTGCACCCCGCGTTCCTCCCCTCAGTGCTTCACAGCCCTCGACTTATCTCGCACGCATCCGGCCACGCAAATCCCAGTCGACTGCAAATTAAGGCCCCCTCCCCGTCCGGGAAGTTCCGCTGTCACCGAGATCTCATCTCTTCCTCTGCCAAGACAAAGAAAAGAAAACACCAATGCGCAGTCTTAACAGCACGTGGGCCAACACCTGACAAGTCTGCCACTCACCTTCTCCTCAGAGTGCCCTGGCGCTCGGCCCGCAAGCTTCGGCCTCCGACGCCGCCGTCGCAAAGGTACGCCTAGGTAAAGTGGAGAAGAGGTGACTGGGCACGGCTGAAACCTGAGTAGACCCTCCCTCCTCCTCCCTACCTCCCCCACTCACCGCAAATCCTCGGCCATCCCTGTGAGCCGCCCCAGAGGGGACCTTGAAGTATAAAATGGGTAGGCTTCGTCGCGAGCTCCCGTGATACTTCCGGAGGGCTCTGGAGTGCAGGAAGCCTGGTCCGTCCACCACCTGATGACATGGGTTCGGCTTATGCCGAGCAGATGACCTAAAACACGGAAATGAGAAGGGATGGTTAAAGCTGCACCCGAAACTGAGACCTGAGTGAAAGCAACTGCTTCTGTCCACTGCTCACCTGGCACGCTTGACCTTGACTGCTGCTGTCTGCCTGGACTTCCTATTAATAAAGACAAAGAAGAATGCTGTAACATAGTCACCATTGATGCTTCCCCTGCAAACACAAACAGTGACTGACCTGCACGTGGGAGCCCCTTGACCTGGGACTGGGGGTTCTGCCACAGATTTTATCCATCTGCATCTGAAAGAAAGTTAGGGGAAAAGTCAAACAACTGCAGGATCACTTAACAGGTCCTAACATCTTGTGAGAATCTAGCAATACCATCTAGAGCACAACTACATCCCCCACTCCAAATTGCTAGTGTCCAGGACTTGTGCGATTACACCAGGCTACGCACAAGGACAGAGCAGCTCCGGGACAAATACGTGCACACACCCGTGACAAATACGTGCAGACACCTGTGACACGGGACAGGACGAGACAAACGAGGGGACACAACAAGGAGAAAAAACCCCTGGGCAGGAAAAATGGCCACAAGGACCGAGAGAATGTGGAAGGGGATGACCTAGGTGAGACTGACAGCCAGCAGATCAGGCTCACAGATGCCCACAGGAAGAAGACGCTAAGAAACTGAGGTCTCCCAAGAACTGCACAAGCGGACGCCTGAGAAGCCTGTCCTAAGAATGATCTACCCAGCCTGGCATTCTCACAAGTCCTAAGCCGCTGCAATGGATCCTTGCGGCACGCAGCTGTCCCTACCGCTCTGAATGAGACCTTAAAAGACATCTGACTGCGTGTTGCTAAAGAGAGATAAGACTGCGACGCCTGTCCGGACCCCCGAGTCAAAAGGCCTGTGGCACGGGTGCCGGGCCGAGCGAGGCAAAGATCACGGATGCCGGGACGCCCCTCAGACGGCTAAGGTAGAAAAGACAGGTGACACGACAGACCCAAACGACATGCAAGGCACAGGAGACAAGTGACAAGTGACACGACAAACACCGGAACTGCTCTGCCCCGCGCACCTCAGCGCTGACATCAAAAGGGACCCTTCCCCTTCACGTGGCCTAAGGAGGCACTTCTGACACATCCCCAACTCCAAAACAGACTCCAAAATCCCTCCCGGGCACTCCCCACCCAGGACCCCGCTTTCCTCCCCTCAGTGCTTCACAGCCCTCGACTTATCTCGCACGCATCTGGCCATGCAAATCCCTGTCGAGTGCAAAAGAAGGCACACTTCCCTGTCCGGGAAGTTCCGGCTGCCACCAGGATCTTATCTCTTCCTCTGCCAAGACAAAGAAAAGAAAACATCAGTGCGCAATCTTAACAGCACGTGGGCCAAAACCTGAGAATTCTGCTACTCACCTTCTCCACAGTGCGCCCTGGCGCTCGGGCTGCACGCTTCGGCCGCGTTTGGAGGCCGACACCGCCGTCGCAAGGTACACCTAGGCAAAGTGGAGAAGAGGTGACCGGGCATGGCTGAAACCTGAGTGGACCCTCGCGCCTCCTCCCTACCTCCCTGACTCACCGCAACTCCTCAGCCATCCCTGTGAGCCGCCGCAGAGGGGACCTTGAAGTATAAAATGGGTCGGCTTTGTCGCCGGGTCCCGTGATACTTCCGGAGGGCTCTGAAATGCAGGAAGCCTAGTCCGTCCGCCACCTGATGACATGGGTTCGGCTTATGCCGAGCAGATGACCTAAAACACGGAAATGAGAAGGGATGGTTAAAGCTGCACCCGAAACTGAGACCTGAGTGAAAGCAACTGCTTCTGTCCACTGCTCACCTGGCACGCTTGACCTTGACTGCTGCTGTCTGCCTGGACTTCCTATTAATAAAGACAAAGAAGAATGCTGTAACATAGTCACCATTGATGCTTCCCCTGCAAACACAAACAGTGACTGACCTGCACGTGGGAGCCCCTTCACCCGGGACTGGGGGTTCTGCCACAGATTTTATCCATCTGCATCTGAAAGAAAGTTAGGGGAAAAGTCAAACAACTGCAGGATCACTTAACAGGTCCTAACATCTTGTGAGAATCTAGCAATACCATCTAGAGCACAACTACATCCCCCACTCCAAATTGCTAGTGTCCAGGACTTGTGCGATTACACCAGGCTACGCACAAGGACAGAGCAGCTCCGGGACAAATACGTGCACACACCCGTGACAAATACGTGCAGACACCTGTGACACGGGACAGGACGAGACAAACGAGGGGACACAACAAGGAGAAAAAACCCCTGGGCAGGAAAAATGGCCACAAGGACCGAGAGAATGTGGAAGGGGATGACCTAGGGGAGATGGAGAGCCAGCCGATGAGGCTCAGAGAAGCCTGCAGGAAGAAGACGCTAAGAAAATGATGTCTCTCAAGAACTGCACAAGCAGACGCCTGAGAAGCCTGTCCTAAGAATGATCTACCCAGCCGGGCAGTCTCCCAAGTCCTAAGCCACTGCAATGGATCCTTGCGGCACGCAGCTGTCCCTACTGCTCAGAACGAGACATTAAAAGACATCTGACTGCGTGCTGTTAAAGAGAGATGTGATTGTGACGCCTGTCCGGACTCCCGAGTCAAAAGGCCTGTGGCATCGGTGCCGGGCTGAGGAAAGCAAAGATCACGGCTGCCAAGACGCCGCTCAGACAGCTAAGGTAAAAAGGACATGTGACACAACAGACCCAAATGACACACAATGCACAGGAGACAAGTGACACGACACAGACCGGAACTGCTCTGCCCTGCGCGCCTCAGCACTGAGATCAAAAGGGATGCTTTGCCTTTAGGTGGCCTAAGGAGGCACTTCTTAGACATCCCCATCTCCAAAACAGACTCCAAAATCCCTCCCAGGCAGTCCCCACCCAGCACCCCGCTTTCCTCCCCTCAGTGCGTCAGAGCCCTCCACTTATCTCGCACGTATCTGGCCACGGAAATCCCTGTCGAGTGCAAAAGAAGGCACCCTTCCCCGTCCGGGAAGTTCTGGCTGCCACCAGGATCTTATCTCTTCCAGAGGGCTCTGGAGTGTAGAAAACCCGGTCCTTCCGCCGCCTGATGACAGGGGCTTAGCATACCCCGAGTGGATGGTCTAACGCATGCAAATGAGAAGGGATGGTTAGAGTTGCACCAGAAACTGAGACCTGAGGGAGAGCAACTGTTTCTGTGCACTGCTCACCTGGCATACTTGACCTTTACTACTGCTGTCTGCCTGGACTTCCTAATAATAACGACATAGAAGAATGCTTTAACATAATCACCATTGATGCTTCCCCTGCAAACTCAAACAAAGACTTACCTGCACATAGGAACCCCCCACGATAACTCCTAACCAGGTTCCTTGCTCACTCCCCCTCTCCTAGTCACATTCCTCAGCTCATCTGAAGCCTCAATCTCAAACATTACCTTTGACACAGGGCAGATCCCTTTTGTGACACGATGAATGTACCAAAAATATGTTGTACGTGACACAACCTGGAATTACAGGAATTGTGCTCCTCCTAAGGAAAAAAAAAACCACATAGCAACAAGATCAGAAATTACAAAAGCACCTTACCCCCCCTGAATGCACACCCCAAAATCATGACCTTAAATACTTCCTGTGTTCAATGTTGTTTTTTCCACAGTATCTTCAAAGCCTCTGTTGTTTTTGATGCCCTGTCTGATGTACTGTCTGAAAACAAGCTGAGGCAAGCTGAAAAAGCCTCTTCACTGAAGTAAGAGGAGAGCTCTTATCCCAGCTGATTCCAGAGAGGGAATGAAGCCCCTTAGCAAAACCTGGGGTTAATATACCCCTGATTGCACCCCACCTCTCATTCCCACAATGCCTGGGAAAGGGTAGGGGCCAAATCCCACAGGGTATAAAAGACCTCCGAGCAGGTGCAGCTGTTTGGCTCCTCTGACTTGAATTCAAGGGGAGTAAAGGGTGTGATACAGAAGGCCTGACAGAGCTCTCTTTTTTGCTTCAACTACTTAGACCAAAAGGACAGAAAACTGGTAAGAAAAAAAACCTTTTTGTTTAGGCAGTGTAGCTAAATAAGTTGGGTAATTTGTGGTTCTTTTATGTAATTATTTCTCAGTGGCTACTAAGTAATACTCTATGTTTGACTAAGTAGAGCAAAGAAGAATGCTAGTTATATGAATGATCTAAGTCTCCTTGGGACTACTAATTAGGACTATCTACATTATAAGTAAAAATAAGAAAAATAATTGTCTCCCGGGCAGCATAAAGGTTAAGTACCTTCCAGGCTCGCCTTCCTCTGAGATATTTACTCCTAGGGCACAGAAAGAAGTGCCCTGGAAGGTAGTTTTAAACCCTTAAAATACTGAAAAAGACAGAGTCTCCTTCAAATGAATCCCTTAAAATTAGGAAATGGAGCAATTACCTCCATTGAAACTGATACTGTTGGCCACTAAATAGCTTCTAGCTTTTAAGTTAATCCCCTAAAATATGGGGAAAAGAGGGGTTTTCCCTATTTTAAATCTTTCCGGTGATGAAGAAAGAGGGATTTGCCCCTCAATCCAAATGCTTAAGAAGGAGGGACAGCTGGGCTTCTCCCTCCCTGGAAGCCTTAAGACGACAAAAAGGGGGCAGTTACCCTTGATTCAAACCCATAATCAACATTGTCAAAGTTTTCCCCTTCTATTTAAACTGTAACATAAAGGAAAATGGGGATTCCCTGTCAATTAACACTCCTAACAGCATAAACAAGGCACAGGATCTTTCAATTAAGACGATTAAAATTACAGGGGAAGCAGATTCCCTCATCATTTGAATACAAGAAATAATGGAAAAGGAAGCTTTTCCCCTCCATATAAACCCCTTTTCTCCTAAAAACCCCTAGCTTTTCTGGGAGTGCTGTGGAAAATCTGGCTGTTCTAGGAAGTGACTGACACAATAAGAGGGGAAAGTTGAAAGCTCTCCCCTGAAAACCCACATGCTGCCCAGCCTGCTCAGGTGGTGCCCCTTGGCAAGAGGGCTCTTCCCTCAGCGTGTTCTGAAACAGCTGCCCCTCCGCGCCTAAGCCCCGCCCCCTCCGCGCCTAAGCCCCGCCCCCTCCGCGCCTAAGCCCCGCCCCCATCGGGCCTAAGCCACGCCCCTCTCTGCCCTAAGCCCCGCCCCTCTCTGCCCTAAGCACCCCCCTCCCGCCTAAGCCCCGCCCCCCTCCCGCCTAAGCCCCGCCCCCTCCCGCCTAAGCCCCGCCCCCTCCCGCCTAAGCTCCGCCCCTCCGCGCCTAAGCCCCGCCCCCTCGGACCAAGCCCCGCCCCCCTCCCGCCTAAGCCCCTCCCCTCCCGCCTAAGCCCCACCCCCCTCCCGCCTAAGCACCGCCTCCTCCCGCCTAAGCCCCGCCCCTCCGCCCTAAGCCCCGCCCCTTCTGCACTACGCCCCGCCCCCTCCCGGCCAAGCCCCGCCCCCTCCCGGCCAAGCCCCGCCCCCTCCCGGCCAAGCCCCGCCCCCTCCCGCCTAAGCCCAGCCCCTTTCCCGCTTAAGCCCCGCCCCCCTCCCGCCTAAGCCCCGCCCCCTCCCGCCAAAGCCCCGTCCCCTCTGCCCTAAGCCCCACCCCCCTCTGCCATAAGCCCCGCCCCCCCGCCGGCCTAAGCCCCGCCCCCTCCCGCATAAGCCCCGCCCCCCTCCGGCCTAAGCCCCGCCCCCCCTCCGTCCTAAGTTCCGCCCCCTCCCGCCTAAGCCCCGCCCCCAAATAGAAGAAAGACTCTGTGTCCGGTGCAGCAGTAGAAAATTTCAGGCTCCCAGGGAGTAAACATCTTCTTTGATAATTTCTTCTTTTTTTTTTTTTTTTTCCTCCATTTACTCCCTGGGAGCCTGAAATTTTCTACTGCTGCTTTTTCATTCTAAAGCAAGAAAAGACAGAAACATAAAAGGAGAGAAAAGGGAAAATGAAGATGACAAGACAGAAAGAAAAACCGAGACAGAGGAAGAAAAGAGAGAAAGAAGAAGAAAACACAAAAAAGAAGAGAGAAAGTAAAAGGCAACACAACAGAGAAAAGAGCATGAAGGGGACAAGAGAAAAAAAAAAGGCAACACTGAGGGGAAGACAAGACACAAAACAGAAAGAAAAGCAAGAGAAAAAAGACAAAACAGACAGAGGAAGACACCAAAAAACAATATGGAGACAGATGAGAGGACAGAAATAAAGACAAACATCAATGACATTACCTTAAAAACCAGAAACGAATAGGGAGATACAATGACAGAGTGACCACAGAAGAGTCAGGAGTAAAGGGAAGAGGAGACTGAATTACAAACACTGACAGAAAGAGAAACACTTAAAGACAAACATATAAAACCATACTCACAACAAGAAAGATTACATAGAGATGCAGAAACACAAGAACAGAGAGAGAGAGAGAGAGACTGAAAAGGAGGTAGGATAAGAGGCAAAAAAATAAAAAGAAAGGTAGAAACAAAATTTAAAGTGGGAAACAAAAAGGGTTAAAGTGACAGGATAGCAAGGATGACAAACACAAAGGACGACACTTAAACTTAGGGAGAAAGGGAAAAGATTTAGAAGAGACAAAGAAACCCCAGTGAAAGCTAAACAGAAAGAAAAATCAAGTACAAACAACAGACAAAACCAGACATGGAGTAACAAACAAATAGGAAAAGGGACATAGAGGAACTGGAAAAAATAAATAGGTTTAGAGGAGAATATATCTACAGAAGCACACCTACCGTCTCAGAAACCGTGACGAAGGGAAACGCGGCCAGACGCCGACAGAAGTAAAGATAGACACAGAAGGATAAAGTGAGGAATGGACTGAACATTAAAGTTAGAGGCAGAGTGAGAAATAGCGTGGCAAGGAAGTGACTACCCCACACCAAATGAAGACAGAAGACTAATTTGGGGCCGGGGCAGAGGGGCAAGGGGTATGACTACTGGGCTGCTTCAACTTTATTTATTAAATTTTGGAGTTACACTTCAGCAAAACACAAAGCAACAATGCATACAAATATAAGTACATACACAAACACAAGGAAAAATACATTACACCTATGCACTCAAATATAAAAAGTGCAATGTACATAGCTAAGAACACATCAAAATACATAAACTGATGCAAACACAGACCAAAACAATGTACTACAAGCCAAATACATATTAACACATTAGAACCATTTCTCTGCTACAGAAAGGTGCATTGCACTTTGCACTTTGTTTTATTGCTACAGCCAAGCCAGAACACCAACAGCACACACCGCTCGGCCAACAAGCTCTCCTCCTCCACATTACGTGCAAACTCACCTTTGCACCCATCTCCACTGCCATGTAACACGTCACACATCATCACTCCTCAGGAAGGTGATTCCCAGGAACCTCCAAAAAAATCCTCCTGCCTGACGAAAACCCCGGTCCCCGGACGGTCCGCACCCTAACTTTGGCGATGAACGTCGCCTCGCGGACCGGCCGGGACCGAGGGAAAAAAAACCCAGCCGGGGGGGAAAAAAAAAAAAACCCCGGCTGGGGATTTTTTATTCTAAATTTAAAAATTAGTTGAAAACCTGAAAGGTAAAGGCCACACACACAAGGTTAGAACCGGTCAACACACACAGCCCTCCTTCGGCTGATGCGCAAACCCACCCTCGCACTCACTGCAATCGCTCTGCTGACCCCCTACCACCCGCACCCATTCAAGACGCTCCTGGGGAACGTGATTCCTGGGAGCCTCCAAAAAAATCCTCCTGCCTGACGAAAACCCCGGTCCCCGGATGGTCCGCACCCTAACTTTGGCGATGAACGTCGCCTCGCGGACCGGCCGGGACCGAGGGAAAAAAAAACCCAGCCGGGGGGAAAAAAAAAAAAAAACCCCGGCTGGGGATTTTTTATTCTAAATTTAAAAATGAATTGAAAACCTGAAAGGTAAAGGCCACGCACACAAGGTTAGAACCGGTCAGCACACGCCCACACCTGCAGACGCAAACTCCCACACACAGAAAATCACACCCCATCACACACTTTTCCCCTTACACGCTGACTGCGACCCTTACGTTACACGCTACGCTGAGGAATACGCTTTGATACATCTTCTGACTGCAGCTCCCCGACGTCGAGCGCTAGATTCTGGGAATACGTGTTGGGACCCTGGGACCTGTTGGACAATGGGAGGCAGTCAACAACTGACTGTATGACAGCTATGACCTAATCCCGCTCCCGGCCCATAAATTTTTTCCCAAGACCCCATGAAAGATGAATTGTAAAGTTTTGTAACTGCTATACCTAACCTTGACTACGTGCCTGGGCAGGGCAGCTCCGATCATCACTGTTATAATAGAGGCGCACACAACACAAACCAAGATAGATACATACGATATTATTATGCACAATGTAAGCGAGATACATACAGAGACAAAAAGTACATACAATGTAAACTGATGGACGCACTAACAACATAGGTACATTTGCTATAAGCCAACATACATAGGAACAACATAAGCACATACAGTATAAGCCAATGTAGGTAGGTACGACGGAAGTACGCTCAATATAAGCCAACATTGGTACAATACAAATGAGACCTTGACGTAACTCTCCGGAAGATTACTCGTTGACCCTATACCCTTTGAGAAGGCGCAAACTACGGAACTACTGCGGTCACGTGACGAGGGTCTATTATGCTGCCTATTGAACTCCAAGAGAATGGCACGGGAAGAGAAGATGCTACCAAAGGTGAGAAGGAAGATGGATGAGAACGTGTCATATACTTCCATCTCAAAAAGTAAAAGCATTAAGATGCCGGAACAAGCGATATCCGGGAAGGTACGTGAGTAAAATATGACTGACAAGGCACAAATCGATGCCGACAAACCCTCAAGACATAACGCAGACCTATGACACAGAAATCAATGGACACGGACAAACGTAACGCAGACACAGACACACGTAACACGGACGCACGTAACACAAATGCAAGTGGAAACTGCCTGGCAGTTCTACCTGATGGACCCAAAATTCCTAGCCAAACGAGAGCCATAGGCGGATGATGCCAAAGAAAAAAAAAACCCAAGGGCAATAGCACATGATGATCAAGTGTAACTGCTTTCAAGATGTTAGTGCCAAAGCACCCAAGAGCAAGCCTATGAAGCTCAGTAGGTGTAGGGAAGAAAACGATGACTGCAGGGTGACCGTAGCTATAGCGCCAGATGTGAAGGTGGACTCCGAGTGAAAAGATCCACGATGGCGTCGACATTCGACGAAAGCCGCTGACATGAACCTCACGACGAAATGTGGACAGTTCGGAACTGCCCTGCCCGACAAAGACTGCGGTGGTGCTGAAAAACACCCTCTCGCTTTACTTCCAAAGGGCCCATTCCGCTATGGACCTCTCCTCTGAGCTACCACCAAATAGGCTCCTGTGACAGTGAAGATTTTCCCCTTCTCCAAACACTGGCCCCAACACTTAGCTTTTGGAAGACAACCGGAGAAAATCCAAAGTCCATTGGACCTGGACGGCGAGACGTGCACTACGTCCGCTGCGGTGCTGCCGCTTCGAAACTCCGGCTACGCGCCGCCTGACGATACCCAAGACGACATGGAAAATGCGACTAGCGCCCTCCAAAAGAAAAAACCCCAGGACTCGGACGCACCGCTGCCCCAGCTCACCTGAAATCTTTATTGCACTGCACAGGCAACCCGGAGCATACGTGCAAAAGGAAAAAGCACACTGTTAGCAGGCTGCTGCATAACAGTCACCCATTAGTCAGCCCACCTACCCGCCAACTCACCCAGTAGCATCTGTTCCTCCGCAAGCCTAGGGCACCGACACCACCTGCAAACCAACAAAGCAAAAACAACCACGCTTAGATACTGGAAAACACCACCCACCTGACGTGAACAGCACACTGCGCTATACGTTAAGTTTGCACCCACCTGGCCTCAGACATGGGGACCAGAGATATGTGGCAAGACAACGGCCTACAAGAACAAGAAAAAAAAAATAGTCAGATCTTACACTTTCACCAGAAATTAAGACCTGAGCAGAAACAACTGGTTCCTTCCATGGCACAATGCTCACCTGGCCCACATCACCTGCTGCTAGCCCACTTGACAAGAACAACAACAAAGAACACTGCTGTAACACTTCCGTATGCTTCCACTATAAACACAAATGATGACCGATCTTCTCAGAGAAACCTGCTGACCGAGGATGGAGCGGTCTGCCGCAACTTGAATCCATCAGCATCTAAAAAAAAAGATAGCACTAATGTCAGACAACAGATGGATCACATAATAGACTTAGACATCTTCTGTCAATCAATAAATACCATTTAGAGTCTATCTACACCCTGCAGTACACATTTCAAATCCCCTAGACTTGCCTTATTACACCAGGCTAGGCAGCAGAGCAGAGCAGATCCACGACAAATACATACACATCACCCGTGACAAATAACAGGACAAACAGGGAGGGACACAACACAGACAGAAGCTCTGAGCATGAATAAAGCCCATAATTACGTAGAGAAAGCAGAAAGTGATAACCTAGGGGAAACGAAGGGCCGGCCCACGAGGCTCACAGAAGCCTGCAGGAACAAGATGCTAAGAAACTGAGGTCTTCCAAGAACCGCACAAGAGGACGCCTGAGAAGCCTGTCCTAAGAATGATCTACCTAGCCTGGCATTCTCACAAGTCCTAAGCCGCTGCAATGGATCCTTGCGGCACGCAGCTGTCCCTACCGCTCTGAACGAGACCTTAAAAGACATCTGACTGCGTGTTGCTAAAGAGAGATAAGACTGCGACGCCTGTCCGGACCCCCGAGTCAAAAGGCCTGTGGCACGGGTGCCGGGCCGAGCGAGGCAAAGATCACGGATGCCGGGACGCCCCTCAGACGGCTAAGGTAGAAAAGACAAGTGACACGCAGACCCCGAACGACACGCAAGGCACAGGAGACAAGTGACACGACAAACACCGGAACTGCTCTGCCCTGCGCGCCTCAGCGCTGACATCAAAAGGGACCCTTCCCCTTCAGGTGGCCTAAGGAGGCACTTCTGACACATCCCCAACTCCAAAACAGACTCCAAAATCCCTCCCGGGCACTCCCAACCCTGCACCCCGCGTTCCTCCCCTCAGTGCTTCACAGCCCCCGACTTATCTCGCATGCATCCGGCCATGCAAATCCCAGTCGACTGCAAATTAAGGCCCCCTCCCCGTCCGGGAAGTTCCGCTGTCACCGAGATCTCATCTCTTCCTCTGCCAAGACAAAGAAAAGAAAACACCAGTGCGCAGTCTTAACAGCACGTGGGCCAACACCTGACAAGTCTGCCACTCACCTTCTCCTCAGAGTGCCCTGGCGCTCGGCCCGCAAGCTTCGGCCTCCGACGCTGCCATCGCAAGGTACGCCTAGGTAAAGTGGAGACGAGGTGACCGGGCACGGCTGAAACCTGAGTGGACCCTCCCTCCTCCTCCCTACCTCCCCCACTCACCACAACTCCTCGGCCACCCCTGTGAGCCGCCCCGACGGGACCTTGAAGTATAAAATGGGTCGGCTTTGTCGCGAGGTCCCATGATACTTCGGGAGAGCTCTGGAGTGCAGGAAGCCCGGTCCCTCCGCCACCTGATGACAGGGGCTCGACTAACGCCGAGTCGATGGCCTAAAGCACGCAAACGAGAAGGGATGGTTAGGGTTGCCCCGAAAACTGACTCCTGAGGGAGAACAACTGCTTCTCTCCGCTGCTCACCTGGCATGCTTGACCTCGATTGTTGCTGTCTGCCTGGACTTCCTATTAATAACGACAAAGAAGAGTGCTGTAGCAGACTCACCACCGATGCTGCCCCTGCAAACACAAACAGTGACTGACCTGCACGTGGGAACCCCTTGACCCGGGACTGGGGGCTCTGCCACAGATTTCGTCCATCTGCATCTGAAAGAAAGTTAGGGGAAAAGTCAGACCACTGCAGGATCACTTTACAGGTCCAAACATCTTGTGAGAACCTAGGAATACCATCTAGAGCACAACTACATCCCCCACTCCAAATTGCTACTGTCCAGGACTTGTGCGATTACACCAGGCTACGCTCAAGGACAGAGCAGCTCCGGGACAAATACGTGCAGACACCCGTGACAAATACGTGCAGACACCTGTGACACGGGACAGGACGAGACAAACGAGGGGACACAACAAGAAGAAAAATCCCTGGGCAGGAAAAATGGCCACGAGGACCAAGAGAATGTGGAAGGGGATGACCTAGGTGAGACGGAGAGCTGGCCGATGAGGCTCACAGATGCCCACAGGAACAAGATGCTAAGAAACTGAGGTCTTCCAAGAACTGCACAAGAGGACGCCTGAGAAGCCTGTCCTAAGAATGATCTACCTAGCCTGGCATTCTCACAAGTCCTAAGCCGCTGCAATGGATCCTTGCGGCACGCAGCTGTCCCTACCGCTCTGAACGAGACCTTAAAAGACATCTGACTGCGTGTTGCTAAAGAGAGATAAGACTGCGACGCCTGTCCGGACCCCCGAGTCAAAAGGCCTGTGGCACGGGTGCCGGGCCGAGCGAGGCAAAGATCACGGATGCCGGGACGCCCTTCAGACGGCTAAGGTAGAAAAGACAGGTGACACGACAGACCCCGAACGACACGCAAGGCACAGGAGACAAGTGACACGACAAACACCGGAACTGCTCTGCCCTGCGCGCCTCAGCGCTGACATCAAAAGGGACGCTTCCCCTTCAGGTGGCCTAAGGAGGCACTTCTGACACATCCCCAACTCCAAAACAGACTCCAAAATCCCTCCCGGGCACTCCCCACCCTGCACCCCGCGTTCCTCCCCTCAGTGCTTCACAGCCCTCGACTTATCTCGCATGCATCCGGCCACGCAAATCCCAGTCGACTGCAAATTAAGGCCCCCTCCCCGTCCGGGAAGTTCCGCTGTCACCGAGATCTCATCTCTTCCTCTGCCAAGACAAAGAAAAGAAAACACCAGTGCACAGTCTTAACAGCACGTGGGCCAACACCTGACAAGTCTGCCACTCACCTTCTCCTCAGAGTGCCCTGGCGCTCGGCCCGCAAGCTTCGGCCTCCGACGCCGCCATCGCAAGGTACGCCTAGGTAAAGTGGAGACGAGGTGACCGGGCACGGCTGAAACCTGAGTGGACCCTCCCTCCTCCTCCCTACCTCCCCCACTCACCACAACTCCTCGGCCACCCCTGTGAGCCGCCCCGACGGGACCTTGAAGTATAAAATGGGTCGGCTTTGTCGCGAGGTCCCATGATACTTCGGGAGAGCTCTGGAGTGCAGGAAGCCCGGTCCCTCCGCCACCTGATGACAGGGGCTCGGCTTATGCCGAGTCGATGGCCTAAAGCACGCAAACGAGGAGGGACGGTTAGGCTTGCCCCAGAAACTGACGTCTGAGGGAGAACAACTGCTTCTCTCCGCTGCTCACCTGGCACGCTTGACCTCGACTGCTGCTGTCTGCCTGGACTTCCTATTAATAACGACAAAGAATAGTGCTGTAGCAGACTCACCACCGATGCTGCCCCTGCAAACACAAACAGTGACTGACCTGCACGTGGGAGACCCTTCACCCGGGACTGGGGGCTCTGCCATAGATTTCGTCCATCTGCATCTGAAAGAAAGTTAGGGGAAAAGTCAGACCACTGCAGGATCACTTTACAGGTCCAAACATCTTGTGAGAATCTAGCAATACCATCTAGAGCACAACTACATCCCCCACTCCAAATTGCTAGTCTCCAGGACTTGTGCGATTACACCAGGCTACGCACAAGGACAGAGCAGCTCCGGGACAAATACGTGCAGACACCCGTGACAAATACGTGCAGACACCCGTGACACGGGACAGGACGAGACAAACGAGGGGACACAACAAGAAGAAAAATCCCTGGGCAGAAAAAATGGCCACGAGGACCGAGAGAATGTGGAAGGGGATGACCTAGGTGAGACTGACAGCCGGCCAATGAGGCTCAGAGAAGCCTGCAGGAAGAAGATGCTAAGAAAATGATGTCTCACAAGAACCGCAAAAGCGGACGCCAGAGAAGCCTGTCCTAAGAATGATCTACCTAGCCTGGCATTCTCCCAAGTCCTAAGCCGCTGCAATGGATCCTTGCGGCACGCAGCTGTCCCTAACGCTCTGAACGAGACCTTAAGACATCTGACTGCTTGCCGCTAAAGAGAGATGCGATTGTGACGCCTGGCCGCACCCCTGAGTCAAAAGGCCTGTGGCACGGGTGCCGGGCCGAGCGAGGCAAAGATCACGGATGCCGGGACGCCCCACAGACGGCTAAGGTAGAAAAGACAGGTGACACGACAGACCCAAACGACACACACGGCACAGGAGACAAATGACAAGACAAACACCGGAACTGCTCTGCCCCACGCACCTCAGCGCTGACATCAAAAGGGACGCTTCCCCTTCAGGTGGCCTAAGGCGGCACTTCTGACACATCCCCAACTCCAAACCCGACTCAAAAATCCCTCCTGGGCACTCCCACCCCAGCACCCCGCTTTCCTCCCCTCAGTGCTTCACAGCCCTCGACTTATCTCGCATGCATCCGGCCACGCAAATCCCAGTCGACTGCAAATTAAGGCCCCCTCCCCGTCCGGGAAGTTCCGCTGTCACCGGGATGTCATCTCTTCCTCTGCCAAGACAAAGAAAAGGAAACACCAGTGCGCAGTCTTAACAGCACATGGGCCAACACCTGACAAGCCTGCCACTCACCTTCTCCTCAGAGTGCCCTGGCGCTCGGCCCGCAAGCTTCGGCCTCCGACGCCGCCGTCGCAAAGGTACGCCTAGGTAAAGTGGAGACGAGGTGACCGGGCACGGCTGAAACCTGAGTGGACCCTCCCTCCTCCTCCCTACCTCCCCCACTCACCGCAACTCCTCGGCCACCCCTGTGAGCCGCCCCGACGGGACCTTGAAATACAAAATGGGTCGGCTTCGTCGCGAGGTCCCATGATACTTCGGGAGAGCTCTGGAGTGCAGGAAGCCCGGTCCCTCCGCCACCTGATGACAGGGGCTCGACTAACGCCGAGTCGATGGCCTAAAGGACGCAAACGAGGAGGGACGGTAAGGCTTGCCCCGGAAACTGACGCCTGAGGGAGAACAACTGCTTCTCTCCGCTGCTCACCTGGCACGCTTGACCTCGATTGCTGCTGTCTGCCTGGACTTCCTATTAATAACGACAAAGAACAGTGCTGTAGCAGACTCACCACCGATGCTGCCCCTGCAAACACAAACAGTGACTGACCTGCACGTGGGAGCCCCTTGACCCGGGACTGGGGGCTCTGCCACAGATTTCAGCCATCTGCATCTGAAAGAAAGTTAGGGGAAAAGTCAAACCACTGCAGGATCACTTTAAAGGTCCAAACACCTTGTGAGAACCTAGGAATACCATCTAGAGCACAACTACATCCCCCACTCCAAATTGCTAGTGTCCAGGACTTGTGCGATTACACCAGGCTACGCACAAGGACAGAGCAGCTCCGGGACAAATACGTGCACACACCCGTGACAAATACGTGCAGACACCCGTGACACGGGACAGGACACAACAAGAAGAAAAATCCCTGGGCAGGAAAAATGGCCGCGAGGACCGAGAGAATGTGGAAGGGGATGACCTAGGGGAGACGGTGAGCTGGCCAATGAGGCTCAGAGAACCTGCAGGAAGAAGACGCTAAGAAAAAGATGTCTCGCAAGAACCGCACAAGCGGACGCCAGAGAAGCCTGTCCTAAGAATGATCTACCCAGCCGGGCAGTCTCCCAAGTCCTAAGCCGCTGCAATGGATCCTTGCGGCACGCAGCTGTCCCTACCGCTCTGAACGAGACCTTAAAAGACATCTGACTGCGTGTTGCTAAAGAGAGATAAGACTGCAATGCCTGTCCGGACTCCTGAGTCAAAAGGCCTGTGGCACGGGTGCCGGGCCGAGCGAGGCAAAGATCACGGATGCCGGGACGCCCCTCAGACGGCTAAGGTAGAAAAGACAGGTGACACGACAGACCCGAACGACACGCACGGCACAGGGGACAAGAGACACGACAAACACCGGAACTGCTCTGCCCCGCACACCTCAGCGCTGACATCAAAAGGGATGCTTCCCCTTCAGGTGGCCTAAGGCTGCACTTCTGACACATCCCCAACTCCAAAACAGACTCCAAAATTCCTTCCGGGCAGTCCCACCCCAGCACCCCGCTTTCCTCCCCTCAGTGCTTCACAGCCCTCGACTTATCTCGCACGCATCTGGCCACGCAATTCCCAGTCGTTTGCCAATTAAGGCCCCCTCCCCTTCCTGGAAGTCCCGGCTGTTGCTGGGATTTCATCTCTTCCGGGGGGCTCTGGAGCGCGGGGAACCCGGTCCTTCTGCCGCCTGACTAAATGGGCTCGGCATACGCCGAGCGAATGGCCTAAAGCGCCCCGATGAGAAGAGGCGGCTGGAGTTGCGCTGGAAACTGAGACCCGAGGGAGAGAGACTGCCTCTGTCCGCTGCTTGCCTGGCACGCTTGACCTCGACTGCTGCTGTCTGCCTGGACTTCCTAATAATAATGACAAAGAACAGTGCTGTAACAGAGTCACCGGCGATGCTTCCCCTGCAAACACAGTGACTGACCTGCAGGTGGGAACCCCCCACAATAACTCCTAAGTGGGTTCCCTGCTCCCCCTCCCATTCGGAGTCCTCAAATCATCTGAGGCTTCGGTCTCAAACATTACCTTTTACAGAGAGCAGATTCCTTTTGTGACACCGTGATTCTGCTGTAATAATATTGTACGTGACACAACCTGGAATTACAGGAATTGTGCTTCTCCTAAAGACAAAAAAACACACTTAGCAACAAAGTCAGAAATTACAAAAGCATCTTACCACCCCTGAATGCACAACCCAAAATCATGACCTTAAATACTCCCTGTGTTCAATGGTGTTTTTTCCACAGTATCTTCAAAGCCTCTGTTGCTTCATATGCCCAAAATTACTGGCTGAAAACAAGCTGAGGTAAGCTGAAAAAGCCTCTTCACTGAAGTAAGAGGAGAGCTCTTATCCCAGCTGATTCCAGAGAGGGAATGAAGCCCCTTAGCAAAACCTGGGGTTAATATACCCCTGATTGCACCCCACCTCTCATTCCCACAATGCCTGGGAAAGGGGAGGGGGGCAAATCCCACAGGGTATAAAAGACCTCAGAGCAGGTGCAGCTGTTTGGCTCCTCTGACTTGAATTCAAGGGCAGTTAAGGGTGTGATACAGAAGACATGACAGAGCTTTCTTTTTTGCTTGAGCTACTTGGACCAAAAGGACAGAAAACCGGTACGAAAAAAAGCTTTTTGTTTAGGCAGCGTAGCTAAATAAGTTGGGTAATCTGCAGTTATTTTATGTAATTATTTCTCGGTGGCTACTAACTAGAGCAAAGAAGAACACTAATTATATGAATGGTCTGAGTCTCCTTGGGGCTACAATTTAGGACTATCTACATTATAAATAAGAAAAATAATTGTCTCCCAGGCAGCATAAAGGTTAAGTACCTGCCAGGCTCACCTTCCTCTGAGATATTTACTCCTAAGGCACAAAAAAGAAGTGCCCTGGAAGGTAGTTTTAAACCCTTAAAATACTGAAAAAGACAGAGTCTCCTTCAAATGAATCCCTTAAAATTAGGAAATGGGGCAATTACCTCCATTGAAACTGATACTGTTGGCAACTAAATAGCTTTTAGCCTTTAAGTTAATCCCCTAAAATATGGGGAAAAGAGGGGTTTTCCCTATTTTAAATCTTTCCGGTGATGAAGAAAGAGGGATTTGCCCCTCAATCCAAATGCTTAAGAAGGAGGGACAGCTGGGCTTCTCCCTCCCTGGAAGCCTTAAGACGACAAAAAGGGGGCAGTTACCCTTGATTCAAACCCATAAACAACATTGTCAAAGTTTTCCCCTTCTATTTAAACTGTAACATAAAGGAAAATGGGGATTCCCTGTCAATTAACACTCCTAACAGCATAAACAAGGCACAGGATCTTTCAATTAAGACGATTAAAATTACAGGGGAAGCAGATTCCCTCATCATTTGAATACAAGAAATAATGGAAAAGGAAGCTTTTCCCCTCCATATAAACCCCTTTTCTCCTAAAAACCCCTAGCTTTTCTGGGAGTGCTGTGGAAAATCTGGCTGTTCTAGGAAGTGACTGACACAATAAGAGGGGAAAGTTGAAAGCTCTCCCCTGAAAACCCACATGCTGCCCAGCCTGCTCAGGTGGTGTCCCTTGGCAAGAGAGCTCTTCCCTCAGCGTGTTCTGAAACAGCTGCCCCTCCGCCCTAAGCCCCGCCCCCTCCGGCCTAAGCCCCGCCCCCCTGCGGCCTAAGCCCCACTCCCGCCTAAGCCCCGCCCACTCCCGCCTAAGCCCCGCCCCCGGGGCATAAGCTCCGCCCCTCCCGCCTAAGCCCCGCCCCCTGCCGCCTAAACCCCGCTTGCTCCCCCCCAAGCCCCGCCCCCTCCGGCCTAAGCTCCGCCCCTGCCGCCTAAGCCCCGCCCCTCCCGCCTAAGCTCCGCCCCCTCCCGCCTAAGCTCCGCCCCCTCCCGCCTAAGCTCCGCCCCCTCCCGCCTAAGCTCCGCCCCCTCCCCCTAAGCCCCGCCCCCTCCCGCCTAAGCCCCGCCCCCTACCGCCTAATGATGATCAAGTGTAACTGCTTTCAAGATGTTAGTGCCAAAGCACTTAAGACGAAGTGTAAGAAGCTCAGCAGGCCTAGAGAAGAAAGCAATGACTACGGGGTGACCGTGGCTATAGCTCCAGACCTGAAGGCAAGCTTCTCGGGTGAAAAGATCCACGACGATGTCGAGAGTTGAAGAAGGCCGCCGACACAAACTTCGCAAGAAGACAGAGATGGATCAGAACTCCCGGCCCGGCGAAGACTGGTGAGGCTGAGGAGAAACCCTCTCCCTTTGCTTCCGAGGGAGCCATCCTACCATGGACCTCTCCTCTAAACTAACATCAAATTGCCTCCTGTAAAGGTTTTTCCCCTTCTCCCACCTACTGGCCCCAGCACTTAGCTTTTGCAAGACGACCGGACAAAATCCATCATCACTTGGACGTGGACAGCGAGACATTCTCCACATCTGCTTCGGTGCTGCCGTTTCCGAGCTTTAGCTATGCACCTCCTCACGATACCTAAGACAAAACAGAAAATGCAACTAGCGCCCTCCAAAAGAGGAATCCCTGGAACTCCAACACACCACTGCCCCAGCTCACCTGAAATCTTGATTCAACTCCACAGACAGCCTGGAGGATAGCTACAAAATGAGCAGGTACACGCTCAGCATGCTGCTGCATAACACTCACCTATGAGTCACCCTGCCTAAAACGCTGACTCACCCACTCGCCTCTATTCCTTTACACGCCTAGGGCAACAACAGCAACTGCAAAGAAACAAAGCAAAAAAACCCACACTGAGACACTGTGAAAACACCACAACAGGACTGCCAAAAAAAAAAAAAAAAAAAAAAAACCCAAAAAAAACAACAGTGGATGCTTAGAGTTTCACCAGAAGTTGACAGCTGAGCAAAAACAACTACTTCTGTCGGCTGCTCAATGCTCATCTTGCCCACTTCACCGAGACTGCTGCTATCCCAAATTAACGTCATAATAAGGACAAAGAACAGTGCTGTAACACCTGTGTTTGCTTCCCCAGAAAAAATAAACTGCGACTGACCTTCCCAGGAGAACCTGCTGAAATGGGATGGAGCAGTTTGCCACAAATTGAAATCATCTGCATCTAAACGACAGTTAGGATTAATGTTGAACAGCTGAAGGATAACTTAACAGCTCCAAACATCTTATGTCAATCTACAAATACAATCTGGAGACGAACTACACACTGTATTACAAATCTCTAGGCACCAGCACCGGTCCGATTATACCTACACCCATCGATGCAGCAGGGCAGAGCAGATCCATGCCAAACACAGACAACACCCGTGACACAGGACAGGACACGACAAACGAGGGGACACAACAGGGAGAGAAATCTCTTGGCAAGAAGAATGCCCGCGAGAACTGAGAGACTGCGGAACTAGATGACCTAGGTGAGGCCGAGGGCGAGCAGATGAGGCTCAGATAACTCTAGAGGAAGAAGATGCTAAGAAAACAATGTTTTCCAAGAACTGCACTAATGGATGCCCGAGAAGCCTACTCTAAGAATGATCTACCTAGCTTGCCATTCTCACAAGTCCTAATGCGCTATAATGGATGATTGCGGTGTGCATCTGTTGATGATGCTCAGAATAAGACCTTAAAAGACATCTGACTGAACGCTTCTAAAGAGAGATGCGATTCCAAGGCCTGTCCGGGCCCCCGAGTCAAAAGTCCTATGGCATTGGAGCCAGACCAAGGAACACAGAGATGACAGATGTCAAGAATGAGACCAGGGTCACCGATAGGCCCCTCAGAGGGCTAAGGTAAAAAAAGACATAGGACATGACAGACCCAAACAACACAGACTGCACCACAGACAAGTGACACGACACACCACGGAACTGCTCTGCCCTGCGCACATCAACACAGTGATCGAAAAAGACACTTCCCCTTTAGGTGGCCTAAGGGGACACTTCTTGGACATCCCCGTCTCCAAAACTGACTCAAAAACCCCTCCCAGGGCATCCCGACCCAGCAGCCTGCTCCCATCCCCTCTGTGGGGCGTTGCCCTCAACTTAGCTTGCATGCAACTGGTGATGCAAACCCCCGTTGGGTGCAAAAGAAAGCCGCCTCCCAGACTGAGAAGTTCCAGCTGTCGTCCCTTAGTCTGCCAAGAGAAAGAAAACCAAACATCACTGCGCAATCTTAACAGCACATCGGACAAAACCTGACAATTCTGCGGACCCTTGTTCCCCCCTCCCTACCTCCCCAACTCACCGCAACTCCTCAGGCATTCCAGAGGGCTACCCAGATGGGACCTTGAAATACAAATTTTGAAGCCTTCATCACAGAGTCCTGTACTACTTCCAGAGGGCTCAAAGGTGCAGGAAACCTGGGCAATCAGCCACTTGCTGACGGGGGCTATGCATACTCTGAGTGAACAGCCTAAAGCGTACAAACAAGGATGGATGCTTAGAGTTGCACCAAAAACTGAGACCTGAGCAAGAACAACTGCTTATGTCCACTGCTCACCTTGCACACTTGGCCTTGTCTGCTGCTATCTGTCTTGACTTCCTAAAAATAAAGGCAAAGAACAGTGCTGTAACATAGTCGCCATTTGTGCTTCCCCTGCAAATACAAACAGCAACTGACCTTCTCAAGAAAACCCCCTGACCCAGGAGGAGTGTTCTGCCACAGCTTTTCTCCATCTGCATCAGAAGGAAAGTTAGGACAAAACTCAAATGGCTGCAGGATAACTTAACAGCTCCAAACATCTTGTGTGAATCCAGGAATAACATCAAGAGTCCAACTACATCCCCCATGGCAAATTG